>NC_056732.1:1493540354-1493677854 GCF_019279795.1 Protopterus annectens
AAGACCTGTCCACTAGGTGGAACCATTATCCTAGCCTTTACCTCCTTATCCTCTGTTTTTCTTATTTCATTACCCTAACATTTCTGAAGTCCCAGACCTGCTCTTATTTCTCTCACGTCACCCTTTACTACAACTGTCTACAACTACCTATTCTAGGCTCACTTATCTCTGCTATTACCCACTCCTGATTTGTAGCTTGATTGCTGACTGTTTCTTCTCTAGCTGCTTCATTACCTGTTTCTACCTGCTCTGTTTGCCCTGGGGGCTTCACTCCACTCCCCTACCCTACCCCAAATTCCCACCCACCCCCAGGGGTCCTACTCTTATACTACTTAGCCACACCCCTTCCCATTCCCACCACTCTCAGGGAACTTTACAAATGGCCATCAAACTCCTATTCCATCCTTCTCTAACCACTCCCTCCAACCACAGCCTCCACCTCTCCCCATCCACACCTAGTATACTTCCATACCTCCAACAAGACACCCAACAACTAATCCATCCAAATGTATAAACTACCCACCCCAGCACATTTACAGCTGTTACTTATACTTATATTTCTACCACCTTTAACTTTAGCCTACCTACTCACCTCCTATGAACACCCATTATGTCCACACCTTCACTACCCCAATAAGCTAACTACCTCTCCTTCCCTACCTATCCTCTCTAACCATGTTAACATCTACACCCAGCTATCTACTGGTAAAATATCATAAAATACTCCACATTAGATATAACACTCTCAATCCCAGAAAATCTCTACACCTATACAGCAGATTCCCAAATCCAAGCTTTCTAATACAACTCCTCTCATTAAAAGATGGAGACATTCACCCGAAACCTAGGCCCAGCAACAGCTCCTAACACACAACTCCATAACCCCAATCAATCCAATATTCATTCCCTTACTAAACCACCTAACTCGCTCCTTATAGCTCACCTCAATATACGTAGCATTAATAACAAAGTTGCACAACTCCATCCTCTCTTGGAAATCTACTCCTTTGACATTCTTTAACAGAAACCTGGTTAAAACCTGTAACTAGAGACAATGAAATCATCCCACCTGGATATAATATCCTGAGACTTGACCGTGCAGCCAAGAAGGGTGGGGGGATAGCTATTCTATTTAAATCAGGATTACAGATAACCACATATGACTTTAAACCACCTCAAGATTCTAATGCAGAAATTATTTCCAAGCTTCAACTCAACACTTTCAAATCCATCTATATTATCTGTATCTATCTACCTCCTGGTAATAACAATGCCACCATAGAAGATATCCTTTACTGGCTATCTCAAAACCTGCCCCAAAAAAACATAATCCTAGGTGATTTTAACATTGATTGGAATTGCTGTAGCAACAGCCACCCTATCACCCACATTAAACTATTTGTTTTTTCTCAAACTGTTACCTCTCCTACCAGGATAAACAAGCCTAACAAGAAAGAAAGTACCTTAGATTGGATTCTCATAAATAACCATCCCCAGATATATGAATCTGGAACCCTCCCTGATGATGTAAGTGACCACTCACTTACCTACATCATCAGGCATAAGACCAATGCTTCCATTCCAACCACTTTCAGGAAAATTAGGTCCAAGAAGAACTTTAACCCTGATCTTTTCCAAAGCAAACTAAGAGCATGCGATTGGTCTCCCTTAAAATACCTCCCATTGGAGGAAGCTGTTAAATACTTTAATTCTAAATTCCTAGCCATTCTAGACCACGATGCACCAACCTGTTCTATTAGAATTAGGACTAAATCCGCCCCATGGCTTTCAAAAGAAACCAAACAGAAAATCCACCTCAGAAATAAATACTGGGCCAAATGGCGAAGGACTAAAAACTCTGTAGACCAACAAAACTTCAAACAGTTGAGAAATGAGACTAAAGAAAGCTACACTGTCTGATAAAAGAAACTACTACCTACAATTCCAGCAGACTAACCATAATAAACCACAAAAAGTCTGGGCAAGTATTAACCAACTACTACACCCAGGTCAATCCATTACACCAAATCCACAAGGCACAGAACAGGAGAATCCCAAGCATACTGCCAATACCTTCAATACCTTTTTCACTGACGCCATTCAAACAATGACGCCATTCAAACAATTACCAATCAGTTATCACCTAATAACTTAACTATACCTACCTCTTAACACAACCCCACCCCCTCCATTTCCCTTCCAACCAGTCCCAACAACATATATTCTTACCCTTATCCAAAAACTGAAACCATGCCCTCCTTCAGCAGACCAAATACCTGCTGAATATCTACAGAAATCAGCCAGATTCATTGCCTATCCCATTTCCATTCTGATTAATAGAACCATTAGTGAAGGACACATCCCTGGCATCTGGAAAGTCTCCCATATTATCCCCCTTCATAAAGGCAGAAACTCTACTGAATTCTCCAACTACTGTCCCATAGCCCTACTTTCTCCTTTGGCAAAGATCCATAGACAATTGCTAGACCACCTAATCCAAAATAACTTAGTTTCCAGCTGTCAACATGGTTTCCGACCTTCCCACAGCACTACTACTGCCCTCCTTTCCTTTACTGACTCTATTAACAAAAAACGTAATTACAATATGCTTTCCTCTGCACTGTTTATCGATCTGTCCAAGGCATTCGATATGGTAAACCAGCAAATACTTATAAATATCCTCAAATCCCTGTCACTAGATGCACTCACTATAAAATGGTTCCAGTCCTACTTAGATAACAGACAACAGGCGGTGCTTTGGCACAACATTATATCTACCCACCTGCCCGTTAATCTTGGCATCCCTCAAGGGTCCATATTAGGACCCCTCCTTTTCCCAATATTTATCAATGACCTTCATCTAGAAATCCCCCAAGCTACATGCATACAATATGCAGACGATTCCACACTTATATGCTCAGCCACATCCACTTCTGAACTTCACTCCCTTACCCATAAGGTATTTAATACAGTAGAACAATGGTTTACACAGCGTTGCCTCCTCTTGATCCCCCAAAAAACTAAACTCCTCCTTTTTAATTCTATTCATAAGTCCTCTCCAATAGATTTCTCAGTTACATCCATTAATGGTACTCTTATATCACCAACCCCAACTACCAAGCTACTTAGTATCACCATTGTCAACAGCCTTAACTTTGACATCCATATCAACAATACTATAAAAACTGTTAACGAAAAACTAGGCTCTCTCTACAGGATCAAACCTTTCCTCTCACCTACAGCCAGAACACCTATTGCTCACACTCATCTAGTCTCTACACTCCTCTATGCCTCACCCATATATACTAATCTATCGAAGAATAACCTCAACAAAATGGAAATCTCCTACAATAACATTGCCAGATTTGCTACAGGCAACCCATTTAGAACCCACCATTGCTATAATCTAAAGCAGCTAGGATGGCTTGAACTACAGAACCTGCTTAAATTCCACCAAATAACCATTGCCCATAAGATTCTTTACCAACCTTCCAATACTCCTATACTATCTACCCTTATCACCCCCTATAATAACCTGAAGTCCTTATGTTCATCACATAAACTTCTTGTAAATACTTCTAAATCTAATAACAGGGCTGGGGATTCTCTCTTCTCTAATACTGTTTGAAAATCCTGGAACCTTCTTCCCAGTGAACTTTCCTCACTTTCCTCTATATCACTTTTCAAAAACAGACAAACTTTTCCTCAGAATACACTGGTTATGCCCCTGTACTAAACCTGACTAATCATCTATCCCTTCAAACTTGGCTCTGCCTACCTTATACTTCTCATTAACAAGTTTTACTTTCCTTATTAACTACAATTACCGTTTCCCTCTACCTAACATTATTTTCATCCTCTGTGGATACTTATTATTGTGACAACTCTTTATTAATATAATTACACAATAAGCTGCCTTCTTTGTTATATTATGTATTGCACCTGTATGTTGTATTGCACCTGAATTTTGCACTATTTATTCTGCCCTCTTTGAAAATTCTGTATTTACCTGTAATGTGTATTGTATATATGAATGTTGTTGTTATTTTTTTTTTCATGGAGCTCATCTCCCCTGGGCGTCTACTGAAAATGGATGTATATATCAAGTTAGACTAGCCCTATCAACAAATGTAAAATAAATAAAATAATTAAAAGTTTATTTACTCCCTAGTGGTCGTGTTTGTGACCTCTTTGTTTTATCTATATTGGATTTTATATGTTTTTAGAGGCGCTTAATTCTCCAACTACTGTATTGTTTCCTTGAAAGTATATTTAAGTTGAAACGACTAGCTAAGAAAGAATTTCAAAAGTTGAAGAAATATTTTAGAAAAAACAAATCACTTAGCGGGAGAGCTGGCCTGACGCATCTCGAGACTCTGTGCGGCAAACGAGATCTGAAGAGATGAGGAGTGGGGTACTATGGGTATACTTAGCTTGAGAGTTTTTTTGGCTGGCTCAAGCTTGTCATAATGGCTGAGTCGGTTCCGATGACGGAACTGAAACCCACCCATCATGAATGAATGAAGATTAACAATATCACATTTTCTCCTTTCTGTGCCTTCACATAACCTGGTTTACACGCTGACACAATAGTGACAGTGCTGGTGTGAGTTTTGGGTTGTGACCTGGCAGTCATGTGAACACTTTGCTTGTGTTTCCTTGTCATCAAAAGCAGCAACATTTACATGATAAATGTCAAGATTAAGATCTGCACTGTGCTAGCAGCACCAAAGCACCATCAGGGGTGCAATAGCTAGGCACACACAGTCTGACATGCAATGCTATGGCATGAACTGGCACAAATTATATATACCCACAAGTACAGGACCTAGAAAGAAAAACAGCTGAGCTGGAGACAGCAGGGAAGGATATTACAATCACACACCCTCTTAGAATGGCTCCCAATCCCTTTGGACCGAGGAAGAGCCAGGCATAGAAGTTTTTCTCTTTCCAACAATGAAACGTCTATATGAGCTCCATGAAGAGAAGAGTTTGGGTCTGCTCAGTATCTCTGTGGAGACAGAATGATCTTTAAGTAGCATACTGATAATGCAGAATCTGAAAGATTCAAGATATAGCCATTTCAGATGGACATCCAGAATCCAGTGCACTACCATGTTGATTATGCAACCAAAGAAAACATTAAGGAATCACATACCAGGTAGAGATTTGAGGGGTATTTAGTACTGCTAATAATCTCCCTTTCCAGCCAGCCTTCTAAGATATTTAGTAAGGTACCCCAATGGGAGCAATGCTTCTCAAAGTTTTTCTGTCCTTCTCTGTCTCTGAGGTTTCAACTGTTACGCCTTCCAGACTGCTCTGAAAGAAGAAAAGAGCAAAGCTAGAGGCATTATGCAGACCCACTCTCCTGGCCAAATTTGTCTTCTTCTGCAGGAATATTATGCCTCAAGATACACACCCAGAAAAGGACAGCCCATAGGAAGTGGCCGTCTAAAACAGCATGCTGCAGTTTTTTTCTTAAAAGAATCTGACCACCACTATCCAGTGCAAACACATCTGAATGCTGCCTCCCTGGCTACAGCATCAGCATGATCATTTTTTATTATTTTTTTTGTGCCCCCCGCCTGCTGATCATCTTTCCATCCCTCACTTGGTCAACTGGCCCATTCTTTTCCCAACACTGGCATGAAGGTTTGCTGACAGGAAACAACATTCAGGCAGTCATTGAGAATGTTTTTTTGTTTTTTTTTAAAGATTTTTGTGCTTTGTGTCCCTGACCCTAATGTGCATGTCCTATATTGACCCAGGGTATGGTGAGCAATGGCTTGTCAGTTAAAGTGGAACACTTGTTTCTGAGCATGACATTGCCCTTCAGGATTACCTTGCTCCCCTCAAAGCTAGCATTCAAATCTTATCTTTGATCTGTATTGGGGATTCTACCATGGGAACAAGCACACTTATGCACAGCTGTTCTCTCCCTGCAAAGAGATGTGAACTGCGAAAGTTATATAACTATAGTCTTCCCCCACATCAGTTCCAGCAAGCACCTAAGCTGCTCTTCGAACTTGGGTCATCTAGAACACATTCAGGGCTTTATCTCGCTTCACAAATGAAGCTGGCTAAGTATAAAAAGAAATTATGTACTCACCATAACGTTGCAGCTGAGTAGTTAGTCTTCATTTGTCAGCAACCTGTGGGTTCCGGATCTGATACAGATCCGAGCTGGCAGCTTACCAAGCTAAAGATCCGAGCTCCAAGCTCCTCCCCCTTACCCATACTACACTGCAACATCCTTCCAATGCTCAGATCGAGTTTGCCACCCAAAAACGTAACACACAACAACCAAAGCCAAAAAACCTGACCCGAACACATATACCAGGCTCATCAAATTCAGGACATCGAGCCCAAACAGAGAAATAACCATCAAGGTCAGGAGGAAGGAGGGAGGGAAGGTTGCTGACAAATGAAGTCTAACTACTCAGATGGAACGTTATGGTGAGTACATAACTTCTTTATCTGAAATAGTTAACTTCCTTTGATCATCAACCTGTGGGACAGAGTCCCCAGCTACCCGAAATTTTGGGAGGCCCTTAAGGAAGGATATTCCGGAGCACTGCAGAACCAAAGGAAGCCCTTTCTCTAGACACCAAATCTAGCTTATAATGAGTAATACAGGTGTGATAGGTGGCCCAGGTAGCTGCTGAGCAGATAATGTCCACAGAAACTCTAGACTAGAATGCAGCAGAAGTAGCCATAGATAGGGTAGAGTGAGCATGAACCCCTTCTGGTGCTGGTAATCCAAGTTCTTTATATGCTTGCAAAATACAAATCGAAATCCATTTAGCAGAGTCACCTTTGAATCTGGTTTCCCCAAAAAGGGTTTAGCAAAGGAAACGAAAAGCTGATTAGATTTACAGAAGGGTTTGGACCTATGCAAGTAAAAGCGTAACTGCCTGTGAACATCCAGCAAATGAAGTTTGTATTCCCCCTTTGTTTTGAAAATTAGGGAAAAATGCAGGCAAATTAATAGACTGATTAATATTAGACTCTGAAGCAACTTTAGGAAGAAAAGACAGGTTAGTTCTGAGAGATACCCTATTCTTGTGAAAAACTAGGTATGGGGGTTTCATACATAGCGTCTGAAGCTCCGACACTCTCCTGACTGAAGTAATAGCCACCAGGAAGGCTGTCTTCCATGACAAGAATTTCAAGTCAACTGAAGCTGTGGGCTTGAACCGGGGGTGCAACTAAGGCCTGAAGAACCAAAGTCAAATCCCACAATGGGGAAGTATTTTTGATAGGGGGTCTCAGAAGAAAAGTACCTTTCAGAAAAGTCTTGCAAATTCTGGCAGCAGCTAGGGAACCTGAATTTTCTCCTACGTGAAAATGGGAAATAGCCGCCAGCTGGACTTTTACTGTGGAACAGCTGGCCCCTTGTTGGAAAATATGAGACAAAAAAATCTAACACCGCTGGAACTGGAGCGGTAAAAGGATCCATATTTCCCTGTGAAGCCCAAATGGAAAAACGTTTCCACTTACTACTGTAAACTTTCCTGGTAGAGGACTTGTGTGCCGCTACCAGGATGGATTTAACTGGGGAAGAGATACCGGGAGTCCTGGCAACTAGCGGTGAGCTTGAGGCTGCCCAGATTTGGAGGAAGAATTCCCGAGGGATGACAAATAAGATCTGGAATGGGATCCAAGATCCAGGGCGGAGCTAGGAGATGAGACTGTAGGCAAGGGAACCAAATTTGACAAGGCCAGAATGGGGCTATGAGGATAACTCTGCTCCCCAACCAACGAGCTTTCTGTAAGAATTTTGTCATGAGAGGAAGCGGGGGATACACATAAGGAAGGCCAGGTGGCAAAGCATGGGCAAGAGCATCCCTGAGCGCTTCCCCCTGAGGAATCAGAGCGAAAAACTCGTTGCACTTTGCGTTGGATGGCAATGTGAAGAGATTGCAGCAAGGCTGACCCCATCTGAGGAAGATCTGTTCCGCTACATAAGGGTTCAGGGACCACTCGTAAGGTGAAAGGATAGTTCTGCTCAATTTGTCTGCCAAAATGTTGGACCGACCTGGGATGTGCACTGGTATCAGAAAGTGGTTGGTGGAGATCGCCCACTCCCACATTCTCATGGCCTCTCGACAAAGTGGATAAGACCTGGTTCCCCCCTGTTTGTTGATGTACCAGACCACTGACATATTGTCTGACTGGATCGCAATAGTTCCCAGAGGAAGAGAGGTATGAAGGGCCTGCAAAGCTAAAAGGACTGCTCTCATCTCTAGAATGTTTATATGCAGAATGGTCTCGCTCTGAGTCCATGTGCCTTGGGCAGTCCTGCCTGAGCAGTGCCCCCCCCCCACCATAAGCGGGAGGCGTCCGTGATCACCGTGGCTTGGGGCAGAGGCACAACAAAGGGGCGACCTTCTCGCAGTTCATGGGATTGAAGCCACCACATGAGAGAATTTTTGCACACCTTGCTCAAAGGAATCGGAAAGTCTAGAGATTGATGTAGTAGACACCACTGAACTTGTAACGTCCACTGTAACATTCTCATATACAGACGTGCACAAGGGACCAGATTTATAGCTGCTGCCATGGACCCTAGAGCTCTCAGGACTAACTCCGCTGGGGATGCAGGAGACTGAAGAAGTGCCAATACGTGAAGGGCCAGGCTATGAAGTCTGTCTGAAGTCAAAAATATCCTAGCCTGAAGAGAATCTATTTTTGCTCCTATGAAGTCTACAATTTGAACAGGTTGGAGGGAAGACTTCTTGAGATTTATCATGATTTACAGCCAGGTCGATAACTGAAGAAAGAAATTTCTGGCTAGTACAGGTTGATGCCTGGTGGAGGCAGTGAGAAGCCAGTCATCCAGGTACGGAAAGACCTGCATGCCCTGAAGCCTCAGGTGGGCCACTACAACTGCCATGACCTTGGTAAACACCCTGGGGGCTGTGGTGAGACCGAAGGGTAGGTCCCTGAACTGGTAATGACTGGCTTCTAGCCAAAAGCAGAGGAACTTCCTGGATCGTCAGTCCATCAGGATATGGAAGTATGCATCCTTGAGGTCTACTGAGCACATCCAGTCCTCCTCCTGCAAAAAGGGTAGGGTGGATTGTAGAGTGACCATGCAGAAATTTTCCTTGGCAACAGATAGGTTCACTGCAGATAGGTTGAGAACTGGCCTTAAGTCCCCCATCTTTTTTGGCACCAAAAAGAACCTGGAATAGATGCCTGATCCGAAATGGTCTGGGGGCACTTGCTGGATTGCTCTTTTCTAGCTGCTTTCTTATTTCCAAAGTTGCCGCCTCCCTTTGAGCAGGTGGGACATCCGGGAGGCGCCTTGTGTATAGGGGACTGTTTATGAAGAGAATAGAATTGCCTCTGGATATTATTCGAAGCACCCAGCGATCTGACGAGATGGACTCCCACTGGGCTAGGTACCTAGAAAAATGCCCCCGACTGCTTCCAGATAGGAGTATTCGGGCAACCCCTCAGGGCTGCTGCGCAGGTCGGTCAGAAAAAGGTTCCTGTGACCCGAAGTTCTTCGGCCCCCCTCTGCCTCTGGGTCGGCGTCCACCTCTGCCTCTGGGGGAGGAGGAGTCCGGAGCATTCTGGGACTGCTTAGATTTCCGGTACCACAGCTTCTTTTGCCCTCGCTGGTTCCTGGAGAAGGACCTTTGAGGGTTAGACAAGTGGATCCTGATGGCTGACAGCATTTTCCCGTCCTTCTCACTCTGGAGAAGCATATCTCGGGCACTCTTCCCGAACAGGGTCGAACCATCAAAAGGGGCATTAGTGAAGGACGCCTTGAAAGGTTCTGAAAAATCGCAAAGCCGGAGCCAGGCATGACGCCTCATGGCAATACCAGACCGGGCTGCCCTAGCGGCTCCTTCAGTGGTGTGAGAGAGTAAACGCATGGACATATTTGAAACAGACTTGAGAGTAGTCACACGAGCCGAGAATGTCCATTTATCCTCAGCCGAAATGGACTCTGGGGGAGACTCAGCGTACTCCTTCACGAGGTCAAGTTGCAGTCTAATTACATGGGCCATGTAATTCAGTGCCCTTATAGCAAAGGTAACTGAAGCAAAAGTCCGCTTTCCCAGATGATCCATCGCCCTGGACTCCTTGTCCTGGGGATGGACCGAGGAACTTTCCTGGGCAAGTTCCTTTTTGGTGGCCACCTCCACCACCATGGCATCAACTGGAGAACCCTTACTCCATGTGGGCTTGTCTGTAGGAGGGCTCAATACTTTGTCGGGCCATTTGGATATTGGTTCTACAGTGTCCAGTTCCTTCCAGGCTCTGGTGGTAATAAGGTTCACCAGAGGGTCGGCCGGGGGGGGCACCCAAGAGGTAGATGGGCCTGTGAACGCCTCCAGAAATACCGACTTGTCCGAGGAAGGTTTTTGGGTGGACTAACCCCCCCCCGGCAAAGAATTTCCATAATGTCTCCGAAGGAGACGTCTTGGGGGGGTGATTTGGGGGAACCTTCCCCTTTTTCCAAGTCGGTATCTTCAGTGAGGGACTCGGGGGAGTCCATGTGCCTCCTTTTGCACTAGCATTTGCGAGGGGCCTTCTCGTGGGGACTCTCCAGGGAGGGCTTACAAACCGTCTCATATTCCTCAAGGGGAACTGTCTGGGGCATATTGGACACAGGCTGTACCTGGGAGGAC
This sequence comes from Protopterus annectens, assembly GCF_019279795.1. Classification (NCBI taxonomy): domain Eukaryota; kingdom Metazoa; phylum Chordata; order Ceratodontiformes; family Protopteridae; genus Protopterus; species Protopterus annectens. The sequence goes on from NC_056732.1 coordinate 1,493,551,001, forward strand.
TGAATGATGGAAGACAAACTCAGCTGTGAGGGAGCAGAGGCGGACTCCGAGGAAAGAGTGAGGGGTCTCGATCCTCCAGAGAGAACCCTCTCCACAATGTCAAAAGCCGAAGGGGAACTGGCTTCCCTGAAGCTGGTGGTGTGGATAGCTGTACCCCTCGGATCAGACGAGGGGATTGGAGCCGAAGCTGGAACTGCTGGACCCAAGGAGATGGTAAGCCCCGACCACAACGGGGCCGACAACACATTCATCACCTCGGATCCGAAGCCCATGTCTCGGCTCCAAGAGCTTGGATCCAACAATGGATCCAACAGGCTCGAAGGCATGACCGGCGTCGAGGTAGAAGGGACCATCGGCGCCGATCCTCTAACTCCGGGGCTCCTTGGATCCACAGACTCCGAAACCCGAGGGTGGATCGGAGAAGGAGCTATCGGGGCAAACGGAGCTGAACTCCCCGCTCCAGCTTGGGGGGAGCCAGCAACACTCCCATCTGCAATTGAGTTTGCAGGAACCTTCTCATCATCCAGACCATATCTGCTTCAGAGAGGCTCCTATTGGATCTTGAGGATGCCACCGACACTGGCCGGGTGGGCCAATGCGAGGACGTCCTCGAGGTGGGCTGAGCCTCCTCCTCTGGTGAGAATCGTGGAGAACGGAGCTGAGGGGAAGACGGTCTAGCAATCTTTTCCGGTGTCGAGATCACCTTAGTGGGAGGGGCCGACAGATCAGAGTCCGCAGGCCTCTTGCGACCCCTCTGCCTGTCTCTATCTCTCTCTTTTTCTCTATGTTTTTCTTTTCTGGCCTCTCTCTCTCCCTGTTTAGAGGTGGGAGTGGGAGTCCCAGACAGGGAAGGAGGGCCAGAAGGCTGAACAGCCACAGCTGTGACTGAAAATGATGCTGCAGAAGAAGTAGCTAACTTTGCAGGTAAAAGACCAGCTAAAATTAGCTTGGCCCTGTGATCCCGCAGGGCCCGGGGTTAAAGGCTGCACAAATCTTGCAGCCAGATGTCAGATGGGGAACCCCCAAACAAACAATGCACAGAGTGTGACCACTGGCTGGCGAGAGCTTATGGCCACACTCTGTGCACTTAGAAAAAGTCATTTCTGACCTTCCAACATAACTAACTTAGACAAGCTAAGTAATCAAGCACACAAAACACACACTAAGGGCAGGAAAGGGAGGCCTACACAGACAGAAAGCTTAGAAACTTTCTTATACCACTACATGATTATTAATTCTAAACGCAAAACCCAGATGAGAATAAGGACAGGGTTATTAAAAGTTTTAGCACTCAAAAAGTCACAGAAAGACCGAAAGTTAGATGAAAACCTAATGGACCTGCCTGGAGCTCAAGAATCCCGTGCTGGCAAAGCCGTGGCAAACGAGATCTGAGGATTGGAAAGAGGTTGCAGTGTAGTATGGGTAAGGGGGAGGAGCTTGGATCTTTAGCTTGGTAAGCTGCTGGCTCGGATCCGGAACCCATAGGTTGATGATCAAATGAAATTAACTACTTCAGATACAATGTTACATACAGCTACATGAAAGCCTGCTGAGGAAGCCATTAAAATGGAGTTTGGTTTCCAGGCACTATTTAATCCCCAAATCAGGTAGCTCTATCAGCTTTCCCAGTATCTAGTCATGATGGACTGCAATTGTGACAAATGAGAAAGACATTCAAGAGGACTAAGGCCCAAATCAGCACAGGAAAACAAACCCTTCCCTTGTCACTGAGTTCACACTTTTGCAGTCTATTTTGACAAGAAGGTCAAAATGTGCTGTGGTTTTTATGATCTGTGGCTGATATAAGAGAAGATATTTTTTGAATCTACTGCCAAAAATCACACTGTTGCCCTGCAGTGGGGGAAGAATAGGTACTCCACTTGCTTGTTTACATATCACAGTTTAATACACACACACACACACACACACACACACACACACACACACACACACACACACACACACACACAGACACACACACACAGACAGACAGACACACACACAGACAGACACACACACACACAGACAGACACACACACACACACAGACAGACAGACACACACAGACAGACACACACACACAGACAGACACACACACACACACACACACACACACACACACACACACACACAGACACACACACACACACACACACACACACACACACACACACACACACACACACACACACACACAGGCACACTCTTTAATACTGTGTTTGATTATTCACTCTGTACAGAATGTCAAGCATCTATTGTATTTAATCCCAGGCTGAGACTGAAATAGGTTCTATGAGATAAGTCCTCTATCCTGGATGCTGTTATAAAAACTAGCATGAACACTTTTTTATCCATATACAACTGGAAGTGGGACTTCTGTGAGAAATATTACATGGTATAATTACGCTGGTTAGTCCATAAAAGTGTTATCCATTCCAAGGGTCTTTAAACAAAACAGTGCAGCATTTTATGTATGATGGGGAAAGTGTCAAAGAATAAGCACTTTTTTTATTTCGTGGAATCTGTTATAATATAATGCAAACTAAAATGAAGGTAAGCAGCAAAAAAAATCAGGCTAACGTGAAACGTTCTACACTGTAAATCTGATAGGTTACGTGACAGTGTACATTGTTGGCTTTCCAGATATGCACTAGTAAAGCTGACAATACTCAGTCCCATCATGGTTGCAGTAGCTATAAATATGCCCATTATAATAGTAGCATGTCCATTATAAGAAACGCTTGGCATTAAAGAAATGACACAAATTACACTGCATGTAAGTCACACTGAAGCTGATGTTTCCTTGCTGTGACATCTTCACCAATAAATACGGAACAAAATGTTCTAGAAGCAGTGAGGAGTTAAGGGTGTTACAAAGAAACAGTTATGGAATTTAGTAGTGGAAGGAGAGTGGCAGGATGTCGCCCCCTTTTTTTTAAAAATACAAATCCTACAATAGAGCATATATCTGGTTGTCACTATTGGTTGTGTGTGTGCATTAGTTAATGGGTTGTGCCTTTTGGTTAATTTATTTAATTACTTTAGCTCCGCTTATTTTTTTTATTAAAAGGAGTAGTGCACTGATCAAAACTGGCCTATTACACAGATGGCGCAGGTGAACTACGTCACAAAAGAAACCTGGAGTTTAAATGTAGAGGTTGGAAACTAAACATTATATAGTGCAAAAACCATTGTACAGGGAGTAAACAACAGTAATGCAGTTAATAAAATAACACAGTTAATGGATGTTGTAGTGTTAGTTCTCCCTAAATGTTAAGCATTAATCCCCTTGGAGATAAGCAATGTCCAGGATGATGGAGTACACTGTAGAAGGGAAGGAAGAAACTTCACTGATATGACCCTTTTTAAGGCAGGAGCATTGGGCTTTTTAAACAGTATATTTTAATTGTTGACAACAGGTGGGAAATTAGGTGATATCCTTAAAGAAAGAGGGAAGAGATTACCAAAATATGGAGACTAGAATGGAGAACGCATGTTTTGTCCATTGCGAGTTGGTTGTGTGAGGAGACTGGGAGCTGACTTTGAGTAACTTCTTGTAGAAGCATGCTTTTTCTATTAGTCTGCCTGCTAGACGAAAGAAACTTTGTAAGTGGAGTAATCTGAAGAGTTGGGTTCCCTGGAAGAGGTCAGCTCTATGATTTATTAGAAGCTAGTTTGCTTTGGATAAAGCGAAACAATTATGCTCTTGTGGGGTGGGGGTTGGACACGAAGCAGTAGGTTTTCTTAGGTGTAGTTTCTTGGAGGCTGAAGCAGTGAATGAGAGTCCATATTTCAGATGAGTTAATTGGACACCTTTTCCTATGGCTTTCCTGGCTGGTTTGTTAAGATATGGGGAGATTTTCTTTGCCCAGAAGAGGAGGTAGTTGACTTTTTTTTTCCAGAAGTGTACATGAAAATTGGGGGTTTGGTCTAACCAGGTACAAAGGCATTTGAAATAAGTAGTTGCTTCCATGGTGGACTTCTTTAGGTCAGTTGTGTGGATATTGTTAGAAGCATGGGGCAGCTTTTAGTGGGAGTAGAATGGCTTGATTTTGTTGTTAGAGGGATTACTTATTAATATTTGATTAATAAGCCAATGTGGAGATAGTGAAGTCGTAAATGAAGTTGAGATTGAATGTGTGTGTGGTTGAGGCTGGATTTGTAGAGGACCATGTCACCTGTATATAAAAATCAGTGGAAGGTGATGTAGGTCATAAAAAGAGTTTGTTAATGAAGACAGGGAAAGGGAGCGGGACAAGGATGCAATCCTGGGGTTGACCAGTGAAGTTAGAGACTTTATCTGAAACTGAATATCCTGTTTTTATTGAAAAGTATTGGTTAGAGGGAATTCTCTAACCTATGGTATTGTCTCAGAGCTTATACCTGTTTCTGTTAATTTATCTATGAGCAGGGTGTAGTCAACAAGATCAAAGGTCTTTGTGACGTCAAGGTTGCCTTTGTCATTGTTTAATGGAACTTCATTAGTTAGTGGCCAGGGAGTTATCATGGGACTTCGTCCTGGCCAGAAGATGTTGTCTTAAAGGGGCAGCACTGCTCAAAGTATGCCTGATCAAAATATTTTGCCATACACAAAAGGTAGAAAGTTTGTTTTTCCTTGTAAGACAATCTGTCACTAAAGCCTTTAGACAATGCAAATGTAGTTTGTGGGTATGATGGTAAAATGATTATAAATCTTAACCTAGAACTAAGCAATTTGAAAAGTAAAGTTCTGTGGTGTCAGTGAATAAAGCAACAAAGAAAACTGAAGCACCTTGAGCTGGTCTCGTCTGGTAGTCATTCCTTCAGGTACACTCTGTTGCCATACTTCCTGGAATTCAGACAAATTAAACTTCACTACATTTTGCAAAAGCATCTGTGCAATGGCTCGACACACCTTATCTTCATTCAGTGCAAAATAGATTTCTCCTGCTAAAAAACAAAAACATGCAAAGTTTGTAATTACTTGTGCTTTACAAGAGGAAGTTCAAAATGAAAGGCAGTGCTGACCAAATCAAAGTTTAATCTGCAAGCAATAAAATTGCTTTCCTCTATACCGAAGATCTGATACGATGTACAAATGCACACGTGTTCTATGACTATTTTGCAACAGGCAGAGATGAAACAATATTTTCTGTTTTTCTGTTTCAATACCACCTGCTAGGAGATCTTCAAAGATGTAGCTACACACAACCTCCAATTAGACATAGACATTTATACTGCATCAGTTCTTGCCTACATAAATAAATACTTGGAGGATACAACTACCCTGACAGCCATCACTGTTAAGAGCTAATCAGAAGCTCACCAGGAATGTCTATGAGCTACTGAGGGAAAGAAATACAGCCTTCAAGGCAAATGACAAAAAAAAAAGTTAAAAGTGGCCAGGTCAAATCTGAAAAAGGGCATCAAAGAGGCAAAACGGGAGTATGGAAGGAAAATTCAGATCTGCTTCCAAGACACGAGGGAAGCCTATGGCAGGGAATACAGCAGCTCGCGGACTAAGACCAAAACACCCCGATGTGATGACAGCTTGGAATTCTTAAATGAACTGAACTCCTTCTTTGGCAGATTTGAGAACACCACCACCGCACCTTCTAAAACAAACACTGATAAAGAGGAGAGAGTGCTCACCTTAAACTCCAAAGAGGTGAGACTTCAGCTTAAGATGATGAATCCTAGGAAGGCTGCTGGACCAGACAATACAACTGGCAGGGTGTTCAAGGGGTGTGCTGATCAGTTATGTCTGGTACTGACAGATATCGTCAACTCATCCCTTGCTATGGAGAAAGTTCCCTCGTGTTTCAAGGAAACAAGTATTGCCCCACTTCCGAATGAAACCCAACCCTACCTGCCTTAACCTCAAACGTCATGAAGTGCTTTGAGAGGATTGTGAAGAAACATCTATATGCGATTCTGCCCAAGTCCTTCGATCAACTCCAGTTTGCATACCAGGCAAATAGATCGACTGCAGATGCTATATCATTCACACTACACCTTGCACTAAAACACCTAGAAGGGAGGAACAACTATGTAAGGCTGCTGTACACAGACTTCAGTTCTGCATTCAACACTGTGATACTGATGCAAATGGTGGGTAAGTTTGTGAAACTCGGGATAAACAAGCACCTATGTAACTGCATTCTTGACTTTCTGATTGGTACACCCCAGTGGGCATGCGCTGGAAATACCACCTCTCAACACATAGTCCTGAACACTGGTGTTCCCCAAGGTTGTGTGCTCAGCCCCTTACTCTTCACCATCTTCACCCATGACTATACTGCAAAACATAAGTCAAACCATATTATAAAATTTGTGGATGATACCACAGTCGTGGGTCTTATTAGTGGCATGAATGAACATAACTACAAGGATGAGGTGAACACTGATTGCCTGGTGTTGGTAACCTGAATGTTAATAAGACCAAAGAAATAAATAGGTACTTCAGGAGAAAGGTGACAGTTCACCAACCACTCACCATCAAAGGGGAGGTAGTAGAGAAAGTCAAAACAACCAAGCTCCTGCGCCTTCACATCTCTGATGACCTCTCCTGGGCTGCTAATGCCAACCATATAGTCAAGAAGGCTCAACAGAGGCTTCACCTCCTGAGAAAACTCAAAAAGGCCAGGTTCCCACTGTCTGCTCTTACCACTTTTTACAGGGGAGCTATCGAGAGCATCCTCACTAACAATTTCATAGCATGGTTCAGTAAAGTACAGTTGTGCACACTTACCATAAATGTAGATGTTCAAGTGTATTCACTTTTGCAGTCATCACATTTGGGTTATCTGCTTGCAGTAGCCCTCAGTCGGCCTGATTAACAAAGTCTTGGGTCCTGCATCGGTTGCTATCTCTTCTTCCGTGACGTCAGGTAGTCAGGGGTATAAAACAAGCAGCTGACGCCATTACATCAGTTTTTCTTGCCCCAGATGTCAGGTGCCCCCTTAATGGAAAGCAATAAAATATATATACAAGGTTATACCTCCAATAAAAAAGCAAATACACCAAAAAGCTTTTAAGCATAGTAAAGGAGAGTAGAGGTATAGCCAAAAAAAATAAAAAATCAGGGGGCTGGAGGGAGGGTAACCAGGACTGCAACAGTGAATACACTCGAACATCTACATTTATGGTAAGTTTACACAACTGTACTATGTTCTTCATGTTTCACTGTTGCAGTCATCACATTTTGGTAGATTCCCAAAGCTAAGGATGGGAGGAGGAATTTATATAGCATTAGGACCAGCTATAAGGCCCTGTAAGACTGCAGTGGCAAAGTCAGCTCTGGATTTAGAGAAATTGGCAAATGGTAATGCTTGGTGAAAGTATGTACAGAACTCCAGGTAGCAGCGTCTAGGTTGTCCCTAGTAGGGACACCTCTGAGTAAGGCTGTAGAGGTAGATGCAGCCCTGTTTGAATGGGTTCTGATCCCTTATGGGATAGGTTTTCCATGGTGCTTACAGCAGAAATTAATGCAATGGCCTATCCATTTAGAAATGGTTTGATTTGAAAATAGCCTTCCCCTCTGCCCCTGCAGCAAATGCCACCAGCAGCTGTTCAGATTTCCTTTGAGGTTTAATCCTGTCCAAGTAAAATCTAAGTTGTCTGTGCACATCTAAGGAGTGCAGTATCCATTCCCCTTTGTTTTGTGGATTAGGAAAGAAGGTTGGCAAATGAATGGACTGATTAAGAGCCACACTGAATACCACTTTGGGCATGAATGAGGGATTGGTTCTGAGGGGCACCCTGTCCGCATGAAAGATGATGAAAGGCTCCACTACCATAAGGGTCTGTAATTCGGATACCCTTCTTGCTGAAGTGATTGCGAAGGCTGTCTTCCAAGAAAGGAATTTTAAATCTGCACTAGCAGCTGGCTCGAAAGGAGGAAGAGTGAGTTTCTCCAATACAAAGTTAAGGTCCCAGGCTGGAGTTGGGGCTCTCCTGGGTGGTCTTAAATTTTTGGCCCCTCTGAGGAACTGCTTGAGCAGTGGATGAGAGACGAGGGGAGGTTCTGTGTTATAATGAGCTGAAATGGCTGAGGCGTGAATTTTGATGGAGGAAAAAGAAAGGCCCTTGTGAAGCATCTCAGTTAAGTATTGTAGAATCTGAGGTAAGTTGGGCACTGCTGTGCTTATCCCTTGAGACTGGTTCCAGGCACAGAATATTTTCCATTTTTCAGATTAAGATTTTCTAGTACTGGGCCTCCTTGCCTCTAAAATTATATTCCTCACTGGTTTACTGAGGGATGGTAATGGAGAGATTAGGTAATTAGCCAGGCTGCTAGGTTCAGGGTTTGAAGCTGAGGGTGCAGAATCTGGTTCTCCTGCTGAGACAACAGGGTAGGGGTCTGAGGCAGGTGCCATGGGGCCAACAGTGACACACTGTGCAAGAGGGGGTACCAGTGCTGGCGTGGCCATTCTGGTAAAATCAATATCGTCCTTGGTTTGTTCTGCTTGATCTTTAGTAGTACTTTGGAGAGGAGAGGCAGAGGAGGAAAGGCATAAACTGATAGGTTTTTCCAGCTGAAGGACAGAGCATCCACTTTCCAAGCTTGTTTGTGGGGAGTCTTTGTGCAAAATTTGTGTAATTGGTAGTTCTGGGGGGAGGCAAACAGGTCTATATCTGGGCTCCCCATTTGTTTGTCAACATGTTGAAAGTCTTTGGTTCCAGTTTCCAATCGTGTGGGTCCATGAGGTTTCTGCTTAGTCCATCTGCCAGTGTATTTAGTTTTCCTGGCAGGAATTGAGCTTGTAGAGGTACTTGGTAGCTCAAGGCTGTGTTCTACAGTGACATGGCTAGTCTGCAGAGGGGGTAAGAATGGGTACCCCCCCCCCTTGCTTGTTTATGTACCATATAACAGTGGTGTTGTCCGTCTTTGCCATTAATTGTCCTGGAAGAATGTGGTCCTTGAAGGCTGTCAGAGCATTCTGTACAGCTAACATTTCTTTTTGATTGATATGCAGGTGCATTTAACTTGGGTTCCGTTTGCCCTGAATGCACTTCCCTGCCAGTTGAGCCCCCCATGCATAGTCTGATGCGTCTGTTGTTAGGGTTTGGGCGGCAGGGGGTAGAGTGAATGGTAGTCCCTTGTTTTGGTGGCAGGCCTCTGCCCACCAAAGGAACTCTAACCGTAGGCAAGGTATGATAGGAATTATTGCTTCTAGATCCTAAGAATGTTGACACCATAGGCTTTTTAGATACCACTGTAGTTTCCTCATATGCAGTCTTGCATATGGAGTTAGAAGAATGCAGGAGGCCATGAACCCCAAGGATTGCAGTATTTGCCTTGCAAATAGGGTTTTTGTGGCCACTAGTTTGAAGTAGGTTGTCAAATGAATTTGTTTCTCTGGCGTTAGGAAAGCCATCTGGGAAGCTGTATTCAAGCTTGCTCCCAGGAATGTAATTTGTTGACAGGGTACCAGGTGTGATTTCTTTTCATTTATGGTGTACCTTAGACAAGTTAGTACCCCTTGTACAAAAGCCAGATGATTCAAAAGTATGTCCTGGCTTTCTGCCTGAATTAGACAATCGTCCAGGTATGGGTATATTTGAATATTTTTTGCCTGCAAAATGCAATGACTGGAGCTAGGCACTTTGTGAATACTCTGGGCGCAGTAGATAAGCCAAAGGGCAGTGCAGAGAACTGATAGTGCATGTAGCCTGCTTTGAAGCGTAGGTATCTTCTGCAAGATTCCCCGATTGGGATGTGCAGGTATGCTTCTTTTAAATCAAGTGTTGCCAACAAGGCATCTTTGACTAGCATAGAAAGCAACTGGTGAAGAGTTAGCATCTTGAATTTGGAATCACCAAAAAGGTGTTTAAAGTAGGCAGGTCCAGGATAGGACGCCATGAGTTGTCTTTTCTGGGTACCAGGAAAAGTCTTGATTAGAAACCTTGTCCTTTTTCCTCTTCTGGTACAGTTTGAATAGGCTTTATGCTTAAGAGAGAGAGAGAGTGCTTGCTTTTGAGCCTCTGCCCACTGATTTGCGGGTAGATCTGGCTAACCGTTTGGGGTTGATAACGTGTGGAAGTGAAATTTATATCCTTGGAAACTATATTTAAAACCCATTTGTCCTGGGTAATGAGTTTCCAGTTTTTTGCATGCAGAGCAATCTTTCCCCCCAAAGGGGCAGTCAGTTGAGAAGTGCTTGGAAGTTTTAAAGTTAAGTCATTGAGACAGTTTACCATAGGGGGGAGTTTTACTACTTCCAGATTTGGAAGTGGGCCCCCCCACTGCTTAGTCCTGTGCGTACCCCGGGACTGAAGCCTAGGTGTTCTGCTGAATCTGGGTTTGGACTGAGAGGGCCTGGAAGAGGCAGGAAAGGACCAATTCTTAGAGGGCTAATGCCTACTATATCTTGGAGGTTGTACTTGTAAGAAATCTTTAACAGTTTGCATAGATTTAGCTTTTTCCTCCATCTTTTTAAGAACTTCTTCTGCCTTGTTGCCAAACAGGCGGTCTTGATTTAAGGTGCATCCAGTAATTTAGCTTTAACATGATCTGGCAAGGATTGCTCCTTAAGCCAAGCATGCCTTTTAAGTACAGACCCAGTGGCAGCAGTCCTGCAAGATGCCTCTAGTGAATCAAAACCACATTGCAAAGTATGTTTTCCAACCTGTTCAGCAGAATGCATTAAATCCTGTAAATCCTTATTTTCAGCACAATCAGAAATCAACATAATTTTCTGTTTAAGCAATCCAATAATATGCTGCTGATACTTTAACATATGAAACTGGCAGTTTAAGGCCCTGATGGCCAAGGTTGCAGAAGTGCATACCTTCTTACCCCATTTATCCAGCGCCCTGGAATCTCTATCAGAGGGGGTAGGATTTTTGGCTGTAGTAGCTCTAATGCCCTTGGGTCCCTGTGAAATGGTCTCAGGATCCGCAGTAGGATTTTTGAAAAGGAACTTGTGAAAGTCAGGAACACTGTAATATCTATCAGGTTTTCTGGGAGCAGGAGGTAAAGAGTCAGGGGCCAAGCTAGATTCCAAAAAGGCATCATCAACAATGTCTAATACAGGAGGGATAGCTAAAGGAGTAAGAAATCCCTAAGCCTCTTTTTAGAATCAGAGAAATCCTGACTTTCCCAACGAAAATGCTCCCTAAGCATATGCAAGTTTCACAAGAGAGAAATCCTCTGGGGAGGGGAAGCAGAGGGAATAGAGTCCTCAGCATCAGAATCTTCATAGGTAGATAAGGATAAATCCTGGTCATCAGGGGAAACAGAAATTTCAGAATCCTGGTCAGAAGTATCATAAGCAAACTCAGTCCTAGGTCTCTTAGAGGGGGAAGGTTGGCTTCCCTTGATTAAAGTAATATGGTCTTCAGCCATTCTTATCATTTGTTTTTTAGGTATAGAGGCCTGACCATGCGGTCTGGGCATCGGTTTTCTAGGCATGGTTTGAGATTTAAGCCTTGAAGAAGAAGATGGCATTGGTTTGATATGCAAGTCAGTAGGCCTGAATACACCCTCGGAAGCCGGTGCCTGCACAGCGGCTCCGGATCCATCCACGGTAGAAACATCTGCAGGTTCCACAGTTGAAGCATCTTGCGGCATACCGAACTCTGAATGGGTCTCAGTAGAGGCCTGCGAATCTGAAGTAGCGGGTATCAGGGACTGCGAAAGCGCCTCAGTGAGTATCAGCAAACTGGCGACTGGCTTTGGAGAAGCATCGTCAGCAGCTTTGGACCTAGGCAGCCTGTCTCTGTCTTTATCTTTGTGTTTTTTTGGATGTCGGTAGTCGGATGGCTTACCGAAGACATATCTGGATAATTGAACCGAGCACCAAAATATTTAGAAACGAAAATATACCGACGATGGATAATTCATTGTTTAAATAAGGCACAAAACCGACAGCGAGGTACATCGTGGTCAGGGCCTAGGCAAGGAATACAGTACGAATGAAAATCTTTATGAGGTATTTGCTTTCCACAAGAAATGCAATTATTTACTTTTACTAACATTGGTTTAGAGCAAGAAAAAGTTTCCCCAACGGGGTACTTGGCTTTTAGTTGAAGACTTCGGTTTTGAAACTCGAAAACGAAAATTTCAGGAGTTGGCCGACCGGCACTTGCGAACTGCTTCTACTTCGGGTACCGCACAGCAAGAAAGACTGATGTAATGGCGTTGGCTGCATGTTTTATACCCCTGACTACCTGATGTCATGGAAGAAGAGACAGCAACTGACGCAGGACCCAAGACTTTGTTAATCAGGCTGACTGAGGGCTGCTGCAAGCAGATAACCCAAATGTGATGACTGCAACAGTGAAACACGAAGAACATCTGCAGTTGCTGAGAAGAAGAAACTACATAGGGTGGTGAGGGTGGCTGAGAAAATCTTGGGCACAAACCTTCCTTTTATTTAGGAGCTTTTCTTTACAAAAGCAAGAAAGAGAACATATAAAATACTTGCTGATTCGACACATCCGGCCCACAACTGGTTCTCACAACTTGTGTCTGGAAGGAGGTACCACAGCTTCCACTGTAGGACTACCAGATTCAGGAACAATTTGTATCCTACAGCTGTGAGACTTATTAATACAGACACCAACCATAATACCCGATACATTGAAGCCTCTTTTTTCATTTAATCCTGCTGCCCTGAGCAATTACCACATGCATTACTATTATGTAATATGATGGCTTAACAAGTGCAATATGGTAATTAAACAGCTGCTATTCACTAGTCTCTATTCTCTGTCTTAACAGTGTAGGGGTTTGGTGGTAGGTATTTACCTAGTACTTATCATTGGATAATGCATATTGAATGTGTTTATGTAATGTGAACTACCTCTTGCATGTCATAAGTGTCATTTTCTTTTTTATGTTATTCTTTGATACCGCTGTATCTGTTATTTGCACTGCATTTCGCTCGTGAGCTGACATTTGTAATTTTGTTTACGCTGCAGTTGTGTGGTCCTAAATGACAATAAAGTTTATTTGAATCTTTTGAATTTATGGGGTGTGCTGGCATCATTCTGATTCTGTATAACAGCCTAACAGCAGAAAAGTAAACATTACAGTTAAAAGACACCACACAGTAATCCATAAGTATATGAAATGTATGTATTCCAAACTGGCGAAAAACGCCGAAGACAAGTTTGAAAAACTGCCGGTTTAATTAAACACTCAAAATAAAAACACGATTTTCGTCCCACATGAATGTAGGACTTCTTCAAAATTCAATAATGAATTTTTGAAGAAGTCCTACATTCAGGTGGGACAAAAACGTGTTTTTATTTGAGCATTTAATTAAACTGGCAGTTTTTCAAACTTGTCTTCGGCGTTTTTCATCAGTTTGGTGTACGTTTGGGTTGTTTGTTCGAAATGTATGTATTCCTTTACTTCTTAGACCCATAGTGTATTTTTTAGGAGGCGAGTTACAAAGAAACACAAACAATAAAATGTGAAAAACTGCTTGTTTGGGAAAAATAAACTCTGAACCAAATGTCTTTGGCCAGTTATAAATATAAAACTTCATAGAATGAGCGATTATTAACTTGTATTCCTGAATTTTCTGATGCTATTTTTTAAGATACTCTATAAATTCATAACTCATATGTTTACTCAGCATCTCCAAATGACACACCTCCTTTTTAAGATAAACCTCTTTCTCTTCTCTTTTATCATGATGGCTATGTTGTCCACATTATCCCAGAAAGTGAATGGCCTTATATGTACAGATAAAAAGGAAAGAATTATATTAAGAAATGCAGAGTGCAAATAGCAATGCTGCATGAGAAACTTTTGGATAGAAACGAGCATGTGAATTTGACAGAGTATTTCAGAACGGACAGTCAACAGATTACTGGGGACAGAGGAAAAGGGGAAGAATTATACTAATTGTTAGATGGGCACCAATAGTGATGGATGAGGAAAAAAGACAGAAATGGTAGATTTGTGGTAGTAAGGGGCTGCTGGCAAGGAAGGAGGATTACAATGGCATGTATTTATATTCCACCAAAAACTGCCGTTATGAAGCTTAAGAAAGTTGATCTATTTATTCAAACATTTTCAGTAGGGAATATCATTTATTGGTGGGGAGTGGAATATGCATTGGGGGACCCAGAAGGGATAATACAACAAAAGATGGTAGATTTTTGAAGACATTTATGAAAATATTTGATAAGGAAAATGTGAATTCTTTAGTAGGAACTTGGTCAGAATTTACACATTTCCCAAGGTACGATAACTGGGCTAGACTAGATAGAAATTATATTTCAAACGAACATGTACATTTAATTGCAAACCTCAATGCACATCAATAACTATTTCTCATCATCCACCAATAAAACTATGATAAAATGCAGGGTAATAAAGGAAAATAAGACACTAGTGCTTTCCCACCTAACTGCGAAAAAGAGGAATTTAAGGAATGGGTAGTGGAAATTAGAGTTATTACGGACGAAATAAATATGTTCAGAAGTTCTAGCTAGTGGCTGAGATAAAATGAAAATGGGAGTTTTAGTTTTTAGGGTCAAAATAAAAAAGAGAAAGAGATATGGCTAAGACGCAACAGACATTACTTAGAGAGGCTGACAAAGATGAAGTATCGCAGAATAAGGGGAATCTCACAGAACAAAAAGGAGGAGCAAATGCACAGTGCTAAAGAGAAAATAAGGGAGTATCTGCACAATATGCAAGAATTTAGAAAAAATGCAGTTAAGCAACTATTTTTTGATAACCCCAGAGCACAAAAACTTGTAGCACAATGACTTAGGCAAGTAGCTAACCTTAGGGAACCTGTAACAAGAAAAATAACCAGAGATCCTCTAGAGGCATTCCAGAAATTTTCTAAAAATTTGTATAAACCAGAGAAATAGAGTACAAATGGAGATATTTATGGAAGAATTAATTATGCCAAGGTTAGAGGTAAAAAAACAGTGATGTGTAACCAATCTTCAGGAAAGTCTCCAGGAACAGATGGTATTCCTGTGGAAGGTTGGAAATTAGGAGAAGAGCTAAAGATCTGGAAAATTTTGTCTAAGAGTATTTTAATGGGAAGGAAGCACCAACATCTTGGAAGAAAGCTACGGTGGCTGTGTTACCTAAATATGCCAAAGACCCTTCAGACACAGTTTTATATAGACCCATTTCAATTTTAAACCACAATTATAAAGTGTTGGTTCACAGGTTAGTACCAGGCTAACTGCCCTTGTGGGCCATTTTAAGCCTAACCAATTACCCCAGGTGACAATCAAACCCAATATACTATGTTTGTAAGGTAAACACCTTAACCATTATGCCAATCTCCCACTGTTTATGTCTATACTAGCTAAAAGAATGGCAAAGGTGTTGCCAAAATTTATAGATATAGTTCACTGTGGTTGTGGAGGGGTGGCAAACATTTGACAACACTAACAGAACGATGATCCAGACAGAAGCAGAACTTAAGAAAATATCTCTGTTGTTGGTGGGTCTAGATGCAGAGAAAGCATTTGACAGAGTACGCTGGGAATTTATGAGTAGGGCAATGGAAGCATTTGCATTCCCTGATACAACGCTGCTGTTGTTTTTTGGCTTTTCCCGGTTAGGGGTCGCCACAGTGGAACTCCGGTCAGCTAATGATTGGCAGTAGATTTTCATGGTGCCGAGTTGCTAGCTCGACACCCAACCTTCAACGAAGGCACGCCTATTCACGCATGTCTTTCGGAATGCCACTCGACCCGTGGGGAGGACATGCAAACTCCACACAGAAGTTACTCCCCGCACACTAGCTAAGAATCGAACGGGAGAACCTCTTGCTGTGAGGCAACAATGCTACCGCTGCACCACCACAGATTTTTATACAACAATAATGCTAATTAGGATATGTGAAGGCTCAGAGGCAAGAATTAAAGTAGGAGGGTTCCTCTCAGATAAGCTGTGTTTGAACAGAGGAACCAGGTAGTGTGGTGTCCTCTTTCTCTTTTATTTGCTTTATAGTTAGAGTAATTGGCAATGAAAATAAGGGACTCAGAATTACAAGGAGAATTACAAGGATATAATTGATATGGTAATTAAAAAAAGATGGCCTTATTTGCAGATATTATTTTGTACTGGATAAATCCAGAAAAGGACATCTCAGTGTTACAGAACATTTTCAGACAGTTTCAAGTCTTTTCAGGATATAAAATTAATGAAGATACACAAAGGGTATAGCCGTAAATTATGTACTCACGCATGAGTTGGTTCAGCAATGCCCATATTTATGAGGACAGCATAAAATGAAGTATTTAAAAGTAGGGATTAAAAAGCCTTTTGTTATGGCAGCTAAGAATATGTGGGGAGAGACTAAAAGAAAGATAATACAAAAACTGAAAAATTGGAAACTCATGGATATTTAAGATACAAGTAGTGAAAATGTTTTTAGTCCCTTTAGTCTTGGATATGGGTCACCAGTCCACAGGACATCAAAAGCAGATGGAAGAAGTACTTCCAACAGCTTCTAAATGAAGAAAACCACATAGAAGCTGTACTGCCCTGACACAGTCTATGATGAGAGAAGAGGAGCCCGCCATAGAAATAAGAATAGCACTAAGGAAATTGAAGTCAGGGAAAGTAGCAGGCTCAGATAAGATCACAGCAGACATGATAAAAAGATGCTGGGTGAGATAGAGGAGAAACGTCTCCTGAAGTTGCTCACAGCAGAGTGGAGAGAAAGGCATATCCCAGAGCATACTCATGCCACTGTACAAGAACAAAGGGAGACATCCATAACTGTGGGAAGTACAGAGGTATCAAACTCCTGTCACATTGCATGAAAATTCTGGAGAGGGTGACTGACCGCAGAGTAGTAGAAATTAAGATGGGAGATGAGCAGTTCGGATTCAGATCAGTATGCAGCACAACTGACCCATTGTTTGCAGTGAGACAGATAGTTGAGAAGAAGCTAGAGATGAGGAAAGAGTCCAACTGGGCATTCCTAGATTTGGAGAAAGAATATGACAAGGTCCCAAGAAAGCTGATTTGGGAAGTACTGCAGGGTCCCAGAAACATTGGTAGAATTAGTGCAGTCTATTGTACAAGGACGCAATGACTCAAGTACGAAGTGCTTGGTCTCACAGAGGGATTCCTAGTGGGAGTGGGTTTACACAAAGGTTCAGCTCTGAGCCCACTGCTGTTCATACTGGTGATGGACAACTTCAGCAAACAGATAGAGGGGACAGAAAGTATGCAGAAGATGTGTTATTACAGGCAGACTCTGAGCAAGAACGTCAATAAATGACAGGGAAATGGAATGCAAAACTGAAGGCACACGGGATGAAACTAAGTACAGATAAGGCATGGTAATG
Organism: Protopterus annectens; assembly: GCF_019279795.1. Classification (NCBI taxonomy): domain Eukaryota; kingdom Metazoa; phylum Chordata; order Ceratodontiformes; family Protopteridae; genus Protopterus; species Protopterus annectens. The sequence goes on from NC_056732.1 coordinate 1,493,568,271, forward strand.
TCAGCAAACTGGAGAAATTAGAAGAAGCTGAAAAGTGAAATAGAAGAGAAGATAGTGGAACAGGTTACTAGCTCAAAGATCTGAGAGGAGTGGTTGAGGAGAAGAGAAGTCTCAATGAAGAGGTCAAAGCTAGAATCAGAGTGGCATCAGCCAACTAGTATAGTGTGTCAGGTGTAGTGTATGACAGATGAATGCCAAAGAAACTGAAAAGTAAGGTGTACAAAACAGTGGTGTGACCAGTGCTAATGTATGATACAGAAAGCTGGGCAATAAAGGCAGAGCAGATGAGGAAGTTAGAGGTGATGGAAATGAAGTGCCTGAGACATTGTGGGACAGACAAATAAACAAGGACATAACAGCAGAAGCCAGTGTAGCTCCAGTTGCAGAAGAGATCACAGAGAACAGATTACAGTGGTTCAGGCACATGTACAGAAAAGCAGAAGACAATCTGATGAAGAAGATTTGGGACAGACATGAAGAAGGTAAGAGGAAATGACAGTGTCCAGCAAAGAGGTGGCTGGATTGTGTAAGACAAGATTTGTGACAGTCGGACATTAGTGTCGAAAAGACCTGGAGCATAGCACTGAATCAAAAGAGATGAGGGCAGTTAACAAGGTATCCCAACCCCATGTAGAAAATGGGAAAAGGGGGGCTGCTGCTGATGATGTTAATGATGACAGGTCAGGTGTACTTTTATTAATCTGAAGAGAAGTTACGAACAATAATTAATAAAGAATTTAAGGAATTTATCTGGGAGGGAAGGAGTGGGATAAGTTCATTCTTCCAGTAGAGCAAGGTGGTTTAGGTTTACCTGATTTGAATGGATATTTTAGAGCTGCACAGTTGGCTCATATACATAACATAAGCAGAAGATTATAATTCAAAGTGGAAAGGGATGATGTTGAAACAAGGGAGAAGTTCAAAAAATAGAGACTGGGATTTTGGATGCAGACCCTTAATGAAAACAATAACAACCATACAGAATATTATATTCATAAATTTGCAGAAAGCATTCTAAGAACAAAGCCCATATGAGAATGGAGTAAGGAGACTTTGCCAACGGGGATGACTGCAAGTAGGGGTACAGAAAATAGGCAAGATGGGGGCTGGAATTTACTGCAGAAACCCGGCAAAGGAACCAAGATACTGGGAGCAAATAACTCAAGCAGGAAAGATAATACAGAGGGATGAAAACAAGAAGACATTTGGATTGCAGGCTAGAGACTGTCTTCCTTATCCGGGCTTGATCTCAGAGTACAGGAAAGGAAAGAAACAGGGGAATTTTAAGTGAAAGACCTGCTCTAGTACAGTTTTTAGTTGAATGTAGAACAGAAGCAGTTGTTAAAAAAGGGATAATTAGTATGGCATATAAAATATTGCACAATAACTATAAGAATCAGAGGAAGTTAGAAAGATGGGGAAACAAGACTGGAAAAGCAATTTACAGGAAAACAATGGAAAGACATATGTATGTCTCCAAGTATGCAACAAAGTCCAGAAGGTTTAGGATCTTTGCTTGGAAGTGTTTGTATAGTTATTTTTAGAACCCAAGTAGACTTCAGAGAATTTATCCTGAGGTAGACAGCAAATGTTGGAGGTGTGATGGAGACGAAAGAGGTAGCTGGGAACATATGTTTTGGGAGTATAATAAGTTGTCAGGTTTTTAAAGATTCTCGAGTCTACAGAGTACCCTCAGAAATAAGCAAATGGCTGTAAGCAAGGAAATGATTCTTTTGAGCTGGGATACAGGACCTGAAATGTCTAGACACAGTAACGCCTTATTAACTTTAAGTTTAATTTTATTGGCTGCCAAAACGTAATCACTAGAAAATAGAAATCAAAGTCTGCACCAACTGTATTTCAGGTATTGCAAGAGTGAGAAAAGCAGCAAATTACATAGAAGTAAATGGAAATTGCGGAAACAATTCATGCATAATAATGTTCAGGAAGAGGAGGAGTGAGGTTTAAGGGAAAGCATGAATTCAGAATTTTTTTGTAATGTTGGACTGATAGTAGCAAAGTAAATATATGTGATGTATATTGTACTTAAATGGAAAAAGGTTAAAATAGTTTTACTTTTCTGTCAATGAAAGTTCGCCTGTGCCTTAAGTGATAATTTAATAAAGGAGTTTAAAAAAAATAAAAAGCTAGTTATCTCATCATGAATAATCCATTGTAATATCGCTTCCAAAGTACAGTCTTGTACATGTTTCATAAGACTGTAGGCATTCAATGAACTCTCTAAATTCAGGGTTCTGCAAATAGAATAGGTTCAACTTCTATACAGAAGACATCTGCCCTTATCTCTGCCTCCGTGGCTACAAATGTACTCAGGGTCAGGCTTATACTCAATTAATAGTGAATTAATACTGCACTGAGACTTTAGCATGGCAGAACTATCCAACAGAAGACCAGATGCAATTTAGTAAACATATGGTGCAAACCCTACATGGTGGATAAATAGCCTTCTGCATATCAAATAAATTATATCGACTCAACTATCTTTTCTAGTAAATTCTACAAGGTGAGTGCCTGTTGAATATGGAACAATACATTTTAAAACTAGATCCATCATAAAATTAAAGTCACCAAACCAGAAAAAGGCTCTGTCTACCTCCTGTGAATCCATCCCAAAATGTTTTAAGGGACTGAATTGTAACAGAGATGGAAAATATGCAAAAGCCAATATATAAAATACCATCTGTATAGCACAGCAACTCTTTGTACCACTTACAGTCAAGTGTGGTATGTACAAGAGCTGGTTTGTTACAGAAGCCACTGTTCCCTAACTGTCAGGAGGTAAAAAAAGTGGTTAACAATATGTATCCCTCAATCTAGAAGCAAGCCCTTCATCCTTAGTTCCCAGTCCTTCTCCCTTTATTTACCTCTATCTATCTCTGTAGCCTAACTTCTCCGAGGAACCTCTTCCCCTCTGAATGCACCTCCCTCCTTTTACCACTAGGTGGCAGCATATTCCCGATAAAAGGAATTGCAATATTTCCCTTTTCCCTGCTCTACTTACTTTCTGCCCAAAAATGCCTCAGCCCTACACTCAAAGATTTAGTTACTTACATTCAGAGAGTTCTTTAATTACCAAACATAACATCCTTGATTTTAACTGTAAACCAAAGTTTAAAACATTTACCTGCACCCTGCAGTAATTCTCCTTATCCAGCCTCAGGTCCCTGATGTTTTTTGGCCCTTTTCCCGCCTCTCTGGCTCTTCCTGCTCCGTTCGCCCTGCAGGCTCACTCCACTCCCCTACCCTGCCCCCAATTCTCACCCGCCCCAGTACCTCTACCTTTATACCCCCTATCAGTCCCTCCCCCTCCTCCAACCAATCCTAACTCTCCTTTTCCCCTCCCCTTCCTCCTTTAACCACTCCCCCATTACTAACACCCCATCACCTCTCTTTTCTATTTTCCTCTAACTGACCTCTAGTACCATGCTCTCCCTTCCTCCCAAGGTCCCTCTCCTCTCTTCCTTCCTTTTCCTTCTAATATCTCTATACCAAATCACTTGCTATACTCATGTCCATTTACTCCCCCCTCCTCTTACTCCCCAACACCACATTACCTCCCATTACCACATCTCAGCTTCTTTAGTTCCCTCCTACCCAATCCTCCTCCTGAAAGTAAAACTTTTTCCAAGCTCAGATAAAAACCTTAAATATAAACCACACATCTACCAGCCTCCTCTATCTAAATACAAAACTAATAAACACCTCCTCCATCCCACATTCATTCACTTGGCTGAAGATATTCACCCCAATCCAGGTCCTAATTTCCCTCCTACAACTCCCTAGCACCAACAAGAAATCCAGTAATAAAAACCTCAAATTCCTCACCATCAACAGCCAAAGCTTAAAAAATAAACTATCCCCCTTCCATGCCTGGCTCAACCATAACTCTCCTGATATAGCAGCTATCTCTGAAACCTGGCTAAAACCTCACATTAATGACTCTGAGTTCCTACCCACAGGATTCCATTCTCTCCGATCTGACCAACCTAATGGAAGAGGTGGTGGTGTTGCTCTAATATACTCCAACCTCTTGTCCATTACTCCTTACCCTAACCCCATCCCCCATCCCTTCTTTCAATAATGCTGAACTTGTAATTGGCTTACTAAAAACGAACAACCATAAAAGTATCTGCATCATTTGTCTCTATATCCCTCCAGGCAACAATACCAATACATTGGAAGACATCCTCTCCTGGACTTCCTCCAATATTAAGCTAGAAACCTTCATTTTGGGTGATGTAAATATTGATTGGGGGAAAATCTCTAACTCAAATCCCACGATAACTATCAACCTATTTAACTTCTCCCAACTTACTAACTCCATTACTAGACCTAACAAAGCTAATCCCCCTGGCTCCATACTTGACTGGATCCTGGTATCTCATCCAAACAAAGTTATAAAATCTGGTGTCACTCCTGACCCTTTAGGAGACCACCTCCCTGCCTTCTCCATTCGAGCTACTCCCACCTCCCCACACTCTCACAACACTCACACTCGAAACCTATCTAACTTCAACCCTACTTCTTTCTCTGACTCTCTTAAACTCACCAACTGGAACCCTCTAAAAATACTACCATTAGACGAAGCCGTCGACTATTTCAATTCCACATTCTTAACAGTCCTTAACTCTCTAGCTCCAACAAGAACAAAAAGAGTTAGAGCAAATACCTCCCCTTGGCTCACCAAAGACACAAAAAAGATAATGCTCCAAAGGGATAAAACCTGGAAGACCTACATTAAACACAAGCAACCTGAAATCTTCCTCAAGTATAAGCAGTTAAGAAACATTGCCAAGAAACAAGTCCTTAGAGATAAAAAGTCTTACTACATCAAACTTCAAGAAAACTATGCTAGAAACCCCAAACAATTCTGGAATTCCATCAATTCCCTCCTTAGACCAGGTACTAAAAACAACCCCTGTCCTGATACCAGCAAATCTGACCTTGAAATAGCCTCGCTATTTAATTCCTTCTTCACCTCTTCCATCGCTGAGCTAACCAAGACATTTACTAACAATCACCTTCCTCCCCTCCCTGCTCAGTCTTCCATAACCTGCCCCCCCCCTCTTTCAAACTCAAACCAGTATCTACCGACCTAATAAAGAAACTTCTATATAAACTAAAGCCCTGCTCCAATGCCCCCGATAACATTCCATCCTCCTTCCTAAAAATAGCTTCTGACTCTATTGCTCTACCTATCAGCATCCTAATTAATAGGTCATTACTTGAATCCTACGTACCTAAACTATGGCGTACCGCTTACATTCTTCCTCTCCACAAAGGCGGCAAAAATTGTAATGTCTCAAATTTCCGCCCAATAGCCATCCTCCCTCCAATCTCCAAAATCCTAGAAAAATGTATCCAACTGCAACTCCTGCCATTCCTTACCAAGCACCAACTTCTCTCTCCTACCCAACACGGCTTCCGCTCAGGACACAGTACTAACACTGCCCTTCTCTACTTCTTGCACTCTGTCAATTCAGCTCGTGACTCCAGTAATATAGTATCCTCTGTCCTACTAGGTTTATCCAAAGCTTTTGACACCATCTCTCACACCCACCTTCTAAATCACCTCTCTAATCTCAACCTTTGCCCAAAGACTCTTTCCTGGTTCTCCAGCTACCTTTCAAACAGATCCCAAGCTGTGAGATGGGGAAAAGCCACCTCCACTTTTCTTCCAACCCCTACCGGAGTACCTCAAGGTTCCATACTTGGCCCATTACTATTCAATATCTTTATTAATGACTTCCACAAAGCCATTCCTAACACCAAAATTGTGCAACATGCTGATGATTCCACTCTGATCTGCTCTGCCTCTAACCTAACAGACCTCCAAGCCCTAACTCAAAGTGCCTTCTCAACCACTGAAAACTGGATGCTACAAAATCATCTTTCCCTAAATTCTAACAAAACTAAGATCCTTCTTTTCTCCCCCTCTAAATCCTCCTCTCTTGATAAAAACTCATTTCAAATTACCAGTCTTAGCAACTCCTCTATCGAGATTGTACCCTCCACCAAACTTCTCGGCGTTACAATTGATGATCAACTAAAATTTAATACCCATATCCAGCTAAACATCAAAAAAACACACATCAAACTAGGCTTACTGTGTAGAAACAACCACTTCCTCTCTCCTCATTCCAGACTAACTCTTGCCTCTACCTACCTCCTTCCCTCCCTCTTGTACGGAGCTCCCCTGCTCACTAATCTTTCATCCACACTTACCTCCAAATTGGAACTATGTTACAACAAAATCTCTAGATTTGCCACAAATGCCAAATCCTCTTCTCATCACTGCTCCTCCCTTCACTCTCTAAACCGGCTTGAACTTCCCAGTCAACTTAACTTCCTCCAAATCACCACAGCCTTCAAACTATTGTTCCACCCTTCTAACTGCCCTGCCCTTTCTAATATTCTACAACCTTATACCCCCCTTAGACCACTTAGATCTTCTCAACAAAACCTGATCGCTGTACAAAAACCCCAGCGCCCTGCAGGTCAGCTTCTCTTATCCTTTACCCTAGCTAAAAAATGGAATGCCCTGCCCTCGACACTAAGGACATGTACCAACCTTAATAACTTCAAAACCCAACTTCATTCCTACCTCTATCTAAACAGAATTTGCAACTGAACTGACGCAAAAGGAAAGAAAACACGTTAAAAACACTAACGAGGTCCTTGTCAGCAAAATAACTCCACAGCTTAGTCCTGAACGCAATTTATTCATAAAAAAACAAGCGTTTTCGCCACAGAATTCTGTAGCTCATAAAGATGAGGGGTGGTCCTTTTTCGCTAATCTTGGAGAACAGAGAATTAGAATGGCAGTTACGCCTGGATGCGTTTAGGCATCCTGGCTTGAATAGTAACTGTAATATAGTCCCAGTACTGAAACTGAGGAGTTACCTTAGATAAACCGCAGAATGGGGGAATTTATTGGTTCCAGTTAGTAATTCAGAGAGTAGCACAAAGTAATAAAAACAACGTAAAAATGTCCTCCTTGATTATGAATAAGTGTGGTTTGGAGCACTTAATACTTCATACACGAAACTTTTGTGTATTACTAAAAATGGGGTCTACTTATTGAAGTTGAAATAAACTCACTTTCTTCTTTTGTGAGCTTTGATAACACTTTCCTACATATCAAGTACTGTTTTGACAATAGATTTAGTAGCAACTTGTATATTTCATGATGGATATCCGAGCATATAGGTAGCTGGTCTTGTTTCCTTTTTAAAGTATTGTAAAATGTACTTAAGGTGCACACATTTTTATATATGTGACTATATTTATGTTTTTTAACTGTATTAATTTTATAAACATATAAGTTGTCCACCTTTACACTTTTGATTTTAACTTAATAATTTATGGAATTGAGGATACGGAAGATGTCACTTCCTGTTTGTTGTTATATAGTGAGTGCATTCCTTCTTTCTACATTTCCTCTGAAGAAGCTACAGAATTCTGTGGCGAAAACGCTTGGTTTTTTATGAATAAATTGCGTTCAGGACTAAGCTGTGGAGTTATTTTGCTGACAAGGACCTCGTTAGTGTTTTTAAAGAATTTGCAACTGAACTCTTAAACTATCTTCTCCCTTTTCTCCAGGCTAACCTCTTCCTATTCACCATCCTATCCTTTCTAAAAATATTTAGCTTAGGTAACAAAACAGTAAAATTTGATTTTCATGATGTAAGCCTTTTTCCTCCTTAACAAAATTGAAATTGTTAGTGTTTATTCTTTTGTAACTACCGGTTATCTGTAATACATACTGTCTATGACTTTTCAAGTTAATTGAAACTGTTTTGGTAATCAAAATTATTACTAAACTGCTGTATTTCCTTGTTGGAGCTTTTATCCCCAGGCCTCCACTGAAAACGGGCCCCCAAGCCCAGTGGACCTCCCCGGTAATCAAACTGAAATAAATAAATAAATAAATAAATAAATAAACATAATGTATTTATTCATTTCCAAATATGTTTGCTGAATAAATAATGAATCTGAGATGTTTATCTTTCTCACCTTTGTATAAATTGCAGTGGGCTACTGGCTCAAACAATATTCCAATGTATTAGTGAAGTAGTGATAGGTCCAAGGGGCTGTACCCTCCACGAGGCATGTATGTGTATCAATGTTAGTATATAGTGCTGTTATGCTATACTACCTTTCCAAAACCCAGCAAAATAATAATAATATATTTTTATATGATACTTTGGCTCTAGATGACTGTCATAATGTTTGGGTCTGCGGTTCAGTTCTCAGCTGGGGTGCCTTCTGTGTGAAGTGCACATGTGCTTATTGCAGTCACATAGGTTTTTGCTGATTTCGTACTATATGCAAAACATGTGCCATAGGTGAACTGGTGGTCTAAACCATCTGTAGGAATGTGTGTCATGCGAGACAGAGAGAGAGAGAGAGAGAGAGAGAGAGTGAGCGTGTGTGTGTGCAGGCGCGCACATCCTTTAACGAGTGAATAACCCTTTCAGGATGAGTTTTTATGCCTTGCGCCTACTGAGTGGCAAGATAAACACCAGCTCCCCTGTGACCCTGACCAGGATTAAGTAGGCTGTCGGAGACTGAGCAAATGAATGAATATAAGAAATAACACATGGCTCAAATTTCCCATGTACCTAGTAACTTCCAACCAAGGTCAAAAGATAATATAAGCTTCCCATTCCAGAAAATGTCTGTATATATCAGCCCAAATTCTAAGGACAAGTACAAAAAAGGCCACCATGAAGCTACTGAAGGTACAAGCTACCCAAACTTAAACACCTACACTAACCAGTCTTGTTTAGTATCTGAATCTGTGATGTTGGTCTGCTTGATGATGCCTGTGTCCCAAACAAATGTCAGAACTGCATACAAATGGACTGACTAAGCCAGAGGTCAGAACTGAGGAAGGCACTTGGTCCTGAGCCCCCCTTCAGAAAAGACACTGGAGCCCTAGACATAGGTGATAAGCAAGGTGATTGGCTCAGAAAATCCTGCATCAAATTTTTAACACTAGGTCCTAGCAAGCTGAATGGCAAGACGACCCTGCATCAAACCCTTACACAAGAACGCAGTAAGGCAATTATCTCAGAAGATCCTGCATCAGACCATAAAACAAACTACTAACAAGGTAATCAGCTCAAAGAACCAACATCAGACCCTTAAACAAGGTCTTAGTATAGGTAATAGTCTCTAAAGTCTCTGTGCCAGATCGAAAACAGGGTCCTAAGTAAGGGTGAAAGCTCTTATCAATCTGGAAAAAAAATGCAAATGAAGTCACATATAGGATCATTGGAACAAACCAGCATCTGCACTTAACATTAATAGTGATAGTGTCTAGTTATTTAACAAAAAGAAAGCCACAGCCTCACAGGAAACTACATTTTGTTCCACATCTAAATGGAGCACTTTATCACATCATGAAGATTTAGAAGGACTCCACAGTTGATTTTAAGCAAAAACATCTTAATGCGGTTGAATCACAAGGGAAGATCAGGTACTCAAGAGGATGCCCTGTACCACTGCTATACTGGAGCAGACAGGACAGGAGAGAAAAGAAGATGGCAAGAGCAACGCTTGACAGGAATGTTACCCTCACGGAAAAACAGAGGAATTAGGAAGATCAGGGAGTGGTAGTGGTGTGCCCAAATAGATTTGAGATATCACTAAAACGTCCTAATGTGAAGTCTGGCAAAAGGAATAATTTAAATGGTTGATGTCATGTACCTCAGGACTCCAAGGGTCTCTTGTGTTGAGGTCATTTCCAAGGAAAGGGGAGACTGGAAATAAGAAAGAAGCAATTTCATTTTTCCCAAGGAAGAGATGCCATCACAGATAAAGTGTTCAAATGGCAACCCAGAAAAAAACATAACTTGAGAAGAAAGAAGGGCAGATTTTTTTTTCAAACTCAGGGTGAAACCTAGGCTTAGAAGCAGCTCATCTTCTGAAGGGGCCTACAGAAAAAGATAGCCTAACTAAGGGTAAATATCACAGGTCACCTGCAGAACACTATGACAGGAACTAGACATTTGGTAAATACCCTTGGAGCTGTAGAAAGACAAAAAGGCAAAACAGGTAATTGAAAATAAAATTATGAGCACAAAACTTTACACATTTACTGTGATTAAGAGTTTGCAGAGAGAGAGAATCCTGAAATTTGGTACCAATAAAACAATGTTGAGGACTGATAAATCCAGAACAGTCCTCCAGAACCTTTCTGGGAACTGGAGTCTTGAATAAATTCATTTTCTTGGCAGGTGAGGAACTAGCTTTATAGTTCTCTGATGATACACATTCCACAGATGGGTAAAACCAGGTGTTCTTAATTTCGGGCACTAAAGGAATACTCAAATGTTTCATCAGAAAAAGCCAAGTTAGTTTGTACCCTTTTTCAATCATGTCGAGGACCCAATGATATTAAGTTACACATTTCAACACTGGACAGGAGTGAGAAAGTTTCCTTGAGACAGAAAGAGGTGATAAGATGATGTGGAAAGGATGGGAAGGAAAGTTAGGTTTCAGACAGTCACAAAATTGGCTGGTTTGTAAGGAAAGGGAAGCATCCAACAGTTTAAACTGGATGTCTTCTTGTAAAGACTGTAACCTCAACCAAGACTACATACTAAGGAGAGACAAGTAGCCGCATTTTCTAGAAGATGCATCTGCAGAATCATTCAGAGCATCTGGCTATTTGAGCAGATAAAATAGAAGATTTAGTCTGACAAGGAAATTTCTGAAACTAATCTATTCATATCACCCAGAATAAACAAAAGATACCAATAGTTACTTGATGGTATGAAAAAGTGCAGAAAAATTGCACACCTCCTTTCCATATCTGCCCATTGCACTACTTTCTCTGTCATTAAATAGGGCATTAGTAAATGGAAGAAGTTTAGTAAGCTCATCCAGTTCTACAGAAATTACTGTTGGATCTACGGAAACATTTTTGCACAGACACTTGAGAGTGTCAAGGACATTTTAAGCCTATCATGTTTGTTTAGGAACTTGTGGGTTTTACTCTGGGTTCAATCCGGATGTAGTAAAGGTCTCCTCCAAGGCCTCTAACCGGAGAATTGAAGAAGGTTTGGGAACTCCCATGTGTAACAGGTCCTAATACCTCCCTTGCACATCAGACACTTGTTTACTTTTCCACTAAAAATGCTACACCATTTTCAAAATGGTTTCCCCCAAAAAAGCTCTTTAAGGGGGTAGTCGGGAGACACAGTATTCTCATTCTCCAAATCAAAACTGATAGGAGAATGAATCTGTGAGCAATAAGTCAAAGGCTCCACGTCTGACTTAGAGTCCTTCACAAGGAGATTTTCTAAAACCTTCTGAGCAGGAGAAGAAAGGAACATTGAATTCTTTAAAGACATAATGACCTTTGAAAATTCCTTAAGAAAATTCACCTCATGTTTTTTGAGGATCCCCAAAAGCAGGAATTGAAGGAGAAGAGTGCTTAGTTTTCTGTTTCTTCTTCTTGAGGACATCTGCAGAAACATACTGAGGAGGAGACATCTCCTGATGTACCTCTATAACAGTAACAGGAACTTCCTCTCAGATTATGACTTGAGGTTAATGCCGTCGAGTCCCTCAGAAATGATAGCTGTGGTTCCCTTTTTGAAGCCGTACCAGCCATTTTACCAGTCGTGCTGGACGTGACTACACACTGTAGTCTTACAGTCCTGAGATAAGGTCATAACAGAAGGAGTGGCAACACCAGACAGTCTGAGGGCTCAAACAACACAGCAGAGACAACCAGGTCTGACGAGACAAGAAAAGCTTCGGGCTTCAGCCTCTTTTGCTGCTGCTGAAGGACATGTGATGGGGAAGATTCAGAGGCCATCCTACACCATGCAAGTTCCTTTAACCTTTGGAAGCCTAGTGACTTCTCAAGGTTTTAAAGAAAAAGGATTTAGAAACAGGCTCCTTATAGTTGTGGTTCAGCCCCAAAAAAAAAACAAACACTTCATGTGACCATCCTTATATGGTATCTGTCTAATGCAGCCACATTTAGTTTTCTTGGCTGACATGAAAAACCCAAATTTTAAGTCACAAAATAAAAGAAAGGGAGGCTCCTCAACTGGGTTACCTATCTGACCAGGCACAAAGGAAACTGGCCTAGGCCTTAAAGCTAGCAGACTGAAGAGAAAATGTAATCTCACTGCTCAGGCTGGCAGCAAGAAAGTTCTAAGGATTTTCATGCCTGTATGTACCTCATGACTGCTTAACAATCTTGCACTTTGGCCATATGTTACACATACAGCACGAGAGGAAGGCACCCAACCCTTGATATGCTGGCCAGATGTACAGCATCCTTGGCAGGATATTCCCATTTGTAAGCAATATTACAACTGTGATCAGTGAAGGACATCTACTAGGAAAATTAACAGCAATATGCAAAAATCTACATTAACTAATAAGGAAATTCTAAATTGGGTTAAAAAAGCAACAGTAGAGACCCTAAATAGCTGCCCTGTAAACGTTTCTTTTCAAATGAATTTTAATTGCAAAGTAAAACTTGCAGCACGTAGTATCAAAAAAATCTTACTGAAAAGCAAAGGAATAACATACTTCAAATGGGTGTCAAAAGAAGCTGGAGAAGGGATGATGACTAAGCAAATATCATTTCCGATAAGAAAACTGTTCCAAAAATGAAAAAGAACAGACTGAACTTGAATGCAGATCTAGGAAACACACACAGGTTCAAAAATAAAGGAATACATCTACTAGAAAGATCAGGCTGCTCTGTTCCTGGAAATTAAATCCAACATGAGAAATTAAAGTATGGGGATTAGCCCAAGTTGTAGCTGCAGAAATATCATCCAAACAGGTTCTGGACCAAAAAAGCTGAAGAAACTGCCATAGACCTCATGGAATGAGCTCTAGGAGGTTTTGGTAAAGATAATCCTAAATTTATTGCAGACAAATGTTATACAGTCAGTCAACCATTCGGCCAATGTAATTGTAGATGCTGGTTTACCTAACCTGGTGGGAGAAAAGGAAACAAATAACTGGTCAGATTTCCTAAAGTCTTCAGTTCCATAAAGGTAAAATGAAGTTGTCTATGTACAGCCAAAAGGTGCAACATATACTCCCCTTCATTTGAAAAGTTGGGAAAAAACTGGGAGATTAATGACATAGTTTATATTTGACTGAGAAGCTACCTTAAGTAAAAAGGACAGGACTGCTTGCAATGACACCCTGTCTTTGTGAAAATCAGGTAAGGAGGGTTTGATGATAGAGCCTGGAGTTTAGATGCTCTTCTAGCTGATGTAACAGCCACTAGAGAAATGGTTTCCCAAGATAAAAATTTGAAGCCTGCTTTGGCTGAAGGTTCAAAGGAAAACTGAGTTAAGGGCTGGAGCATTATATTTAAATCAAAACGAAAAATAAGATCTTTTAACAGAGGTCTAAGCAAAAAGGCTCCCTTGAGAAAGACCTTAGATAGGTTAGAAGAAGCTAAAGAAGAGTTATTTTTGCCCAAGTGGAAATCAGAAATGGCAGCCAATTGAACTCTAATAGTTGAGAAACTAGCTCCTTCATTGAAGACTGAAGGGGTCCAGATCTGTGCTAAGGGGCTGAAAGACAAATCTCTTCCATTTATTCTTGTAAGTCTTTCTAGTAGAAGCCTTATAGGAAGGCAACAAAATGTGACGGACAAGGGAAGAGAGCCTAGGCTGTCAAGCAATCAGTGGAACTGCAGAAACCATGCAGTCAACTTGAGGCCTGTAATTTCCAGATGAGTCAAGCCTGTTGGGTGAGACAGGAGGTATGGAGTTGGATCCAGATTCCAGGATGGGTATAAAATGCAGCAGAAATCTAATAAGGCTGAGATCCTGCAGCAATTCACTATTCTCTCACCATTGTGAGTGATACTACAAGACTATGGTCCCAGACCAAGTTAAAATGCGAATAGATGACTTTTGGTTAAAGCAAGGAAAATCAGAAAACAATAATACACACTGCAGATTAACACTATGAATATTAGTGTGTGCACTAATTGAAAGGGGATAATATGAAACAGAAGCTAACTCGAGCTTTAAAAGTCTAATGGGAGTGCCTTATCAGTTTGAGCTATCAGTTCTCCGGGAGAGATCTACAAAGCTAACATACAGTAGGGGCAGGCAACTAAAAAGCCACTAAGATTTAAAGCATAACAAGAATTGGGTAGTTGGTTGGGGAAAAATCCAAAAATCAATGCAGTCAAACAACAGTTTTAAAACCAGAGCTCTTGTAGCTGGAGAGGAATATAGGTGGATACCTTAAATGAGAAAACTTAAACAACGATGAACTATTTAAATTTGCCAACCAGGTCACAATAAGAGCACAGCTTCCAACAGTAAAAGTTAAAGTCACGATTTAATGAACAAGTTATAAAGTGAGCGTAAAATCCAGTACACGCTTTCGGCAAGGACCTTGTCCTACCTTCATCAGACAAACAAGTGTAAAAATATCAATTAGCAGTATTTATATCCATTAATTGTTAAAATATCCAATCATTGTGAAATGCATTTCAAATAATTACACATTGTCATAGGAACCTCAAAGCATGTATCCTCCTACCATTAATATCTTAAAGATGCAGGGATACACAGACTTACAATCATGTTTATGTTTCTTAATTGCAAATGTATTATTTACACGTTCTGTTACATCTTTATTAGAAATAGATTATATATTAAATATTAAAAATAAGGTTTGTGTTAAAATCTATGTTAAATTAAATACTGTGACTATACATTTTATTACCTATTTAAAATGCAAGTAAAATAAGTTGAGATTAATGAAAGTTTTATTTTATAACATACTAAAAAACGACAATCTCATCTGTTACATGCCAATAACTTTAATACTGGTTTAATCGATAAAGTTTCATTTATCCCTGGGTTAATGTGAGCTCTAGTGCGGATTTGCCAGAGGAGTTCATTAATTTCCAATCGAATCTGCCATGGACCCCCCCTGTTGTTTACAATGCCTTTTTGTAAAATTACGAAACTAAAGGAATGCCCTTCATTTTCAATTATATGCCTAGCAAGCGCGTACGAAAGCGTGTACTGGATTTTACGCTCACTTTATAACTTGTTCATTAAATCGTGACTTTAACTTTTACTGTTGGAAGCTGTGCTCTTATTGTGACCTGGTTGGCAAATTTAAATAGTTCATCGTTGTTTAAGTAGTGGATTTTTGTTTTGTCTGGTTATGGCAACTGGGTCCGGAGAAGCTTCGCTTAATTTATTCTCACAAGAAGACGAGAATTCTACAACGGCAAATGATATCACTTCCGGGAACCTTACTGCATTAGTGCAAGCGTTATTGAATCGTGTCGATGTACTAACCCAGAAAGTGGATGCTTTCTCTACACGAAGGTCTGAATCTAACATTGACTCTTCTACAACCGGCCAAACTTCGTTTGCTAGAGTTTCAGCAAACACACCACCAAACGGCCAAGGGTCCCCTCGTACTAGCAGCAACAGCGGGACTCACGGAAACAATCGTGTGCAAGCAGTCGGGTCCAAAGAACAAGTTCACGGACCAGAAGAAAACCAACAGAGAGGTAATTTAAACCTTAATACTGCTAGCAGACTGGTTAACAATCATATAGCAGGCATTGACGGTGTGCCTCTAATGAGCAATTTTTTGGGTAACCATAACTTTTTTGCCGAACGCTCAGAAGTTAACGTAACTGGTGCTAACACTAACAACAGTAGGACATCTATTTTAGCTGACATGATTGAAGAATTTGACGCTAAATTATTTAAATGTAAGAAACTGCAACTCGAGGTCTCCTACCTCGAAGAATGCATTAGGAATAATGTTATTCCTAAAGGGTTACGCCAATGGCGTTTCCCAGCTGGTCTCACCGATGATTCTCCCTTCTATAAGGAACTGCTTGATCTTTTTGATAGACAGGGGCAAGAATTTTTAAAGGCTCTGATTGCTTATTATTCCAAAGATATTTCTATAATGAAAACAGAGCTCGAAGGCTTGGATGACAAAATAAAGACTCACTTAGATTTTCTACAGTACAAATATGAGTACTGTAGAATTTATACTAGTATTGATGCCACAATAGAAAAGCTTCTAGTATATAAGCAAAAGAAATTAACACGTGACATCAATGATTATAACAACAAATGTGCTTATCCAAGAATTCCAGCCCAAGGCCAACATACAAACAACTCGGACATGGACAATCAACCCAGAAGAGGCCAATCGAATGCCCAAAATGTGCATAACGGTCCTAATAGACCACGTGAGCAAAGAACTACTCTAAGAAGAAGCCCTAGGTTGAATAATAACATCAGAAATGACAATATTAACAATGTTGTGCATGACGAAGGACAGAACGACCAACAAAATGACAATACTGGTGAAACAACACACGAAGCTAGCCCACAAAACTATCAAGACCAGCAGGATTTTCACCAGGTCAATTATCACAGGCACAACAAGCAACAGAGGGCATATCAACAACCCAACAACAAGAGCAGGAGGAAAACACGGAAGAGATAGATTCAAATTTTGGACTGGAACCTAAAATATATAGAAGCTCTAATGGGGATTTTAAGATTTATAATTATACAGTGATGGACATACATCAAGACATGGTCGACTTCTTAGCAAAAGATTTATCTTTCGTCCCAGGTCGACGAATGAATATTGCTAAGACCATTATAGATCTAAAGATCTTTGTACGCAAATTGAACCACACTGCCCTTTTAGGTAACAATGCAGCTTCCATTAGTACCCTTAGAGTTTCCAGTTCATATAACCCACCTTTAAATCCCATCTTAAACACATTTGAAAAGATTTGTGAAATGGATTTGTGGGCCATCCACAACCACGAAATTTTTAAAAATTATGTCCATTCTAGTAACATAACCAGTTTAGAATGGGACTTTATTCATTTGTTAAAAGATTGTGGAATAAGAGTCATGAAACCAGATAAGGGTGGGGGTTTGGTCTTTATGGACCATTTTAAATATGTTGATTACATGCAAAAACATCTTGAAACTCCTGCATATAAGCCTGTCTCATTAAATGAGATTCATATAGCATATAAGAAAATCAACAACATTTTGAACGACTTATATTTAGAAGGGTTCACCGATTTGGCATTGTATGAATATTTACAAATGGCAGCACCCAGGATACCAGCACTTTTTGGAACCACTAAATTGCACAAGGGATTAATTAACCCTCCTTTTAGGCCCATCATTGACGGGAGGGGCTCCATCACATACGCTTGCGCCAAATACATCGACAGCATCATAAAACCACTATTAAGTAGTGAAAAACAAATTTGTAAAGATTCCTGGTCCTTCTTGGAAAACATCAACAAATTAGAATATACACCTGAATCTATCTTTTTGACAATAGATGTCAAAGATTTATATACCGTGATACCACAAACTTTAGGTATCGATTGGGTAAGACAATTTTTAGCTTCCAAGAAGGTCAGTGATGACATGATTTATTTGATTGAATCTTTACTAGAACTAGTTTTGACAAATAACTTTTTCTATTTCGAAAATGAGTTTTATTTACAGACATCTGGCGTAGCGATGGGCTCGCCTTGTGGTGGAACATTCGCCAATGCTGTCATGGCGTTCTGGGAAAATACTTTGTTGTTTAAAAATGATTTGTTTCAAAAATATGTTTCCTGGTACACAAGGTACCAGGATGACATTTTTTGTATATGGACAGGCGAACGGAACATGGTTGTATCATTCATTGAAGAGATTTCCAAAATGACAAACTTCTTAGAATTTACATACAGAGTAGAAATTGAACAAATCAGTTACTTGGACATTTTATTAATTAATGATAAAGTTAAGGGTAGATATAAAAGTTTAATTTTTAGAAAGCAAACATATTCTAATTCTCTGCTACATTTTTTGAGTCATCATCCATTTCATCAGAAAAAAGCGGTAATAAAAGGTCAGTTAGTACGTGCGGCACGCATGGTTTCTGACGATCATGATTATCAAAATTAATGTAACCGCCTCATGAATATGTTTCTGTTAAGAGGATACCCTTTTAAATTGATTTCAGATACAATTGCTGAGGTTACAACTAAACGAAATGAAGGCTTATACCTTCCTTTATTGAGTCTAGATCACATTGTAGATCAAAACGATGAACTTATTTTAGCCATCAGTCCCAAAAGAAATGAAAATAAGAAAGATGAAACTAACAATAATTATAGAACTAGTTTTTTACACACGTTTTCCTTAGATTTCAAGGAAATCAAGGAAATTCTTTTTAAGAACTGGGACGTGATAAAAAATGACAGACTTCTTATCAACTTGCTAGGCGAAGTGCCTAGGATCACGTATAGGAGGGACGACAATTTAAAGACCATATTGGAAAGAAACACGATCAAGAACCACACAAATAGGGAACATGGGATGTTTAAATGTGGTTTTTGTGCGCAATGTAGATTCATTAAGGTATGCAATCAAGTTTTGATTAATGGCATCAAGCACAAAATTAAAGATCGTTACAATTGTGAAACAAAAATTGTAGTTTATGCAGCAATATGATCTTTGTGTAAGGCATTTTACATCGGTAAAACCGAGCGTAAATTAAAATGCCGGATATATGAACATCAATATGCCATCAATAAAAAGGACGTCAACAATGCGCTTGCTAGGCATATAATTGAAAATGAAGGGCATTCCTTTAGTTTCGTAATTTTACAAAAAGGCATTGTAAACAACAGGGGGGGTCCATGGCAGATTCGATTGGAAATCAATGAACTCCTCTGGCAAATCCGCACCAGAGCTCACATTAACCCAGGGATAAATGAAACTTTATCGATTAAACCAGTATTAAAGTTATTGGCATGTAACAGATGAGATTGTCGTTTTTTAGCATGTTATAAAATAAAATTTTCATTAATCTCAACTTATTTTACTTGCATTTTAAATAGGTAATAAAATGTATAGTCACAGTATTTAATTTAACATAGATTTTAACACAAACCTTATTTTTAATATTTAATATATAATCTATTTCTAATAAAGATGTAACAGAACGTGTAAATAATACATTTGCAATTAAGAAACATAAACATGATTGTAAGTCTGTGTATCCCTGCATCTTTAAGATATTAATGGTAGGAGGATACATGCTTTGAGGTTCCTATGACAATGTGTAATTATTTGAAATGCATTTCACAATGATTGGATATTTTAACAATTAATGGATATAAATACTGCTAATTGATATTTTTACACTTGTTTGTCTGATGAAGGTAGGACAAGGTCCTTGCCGAAAGCGTGTACTGGATTTTACGCTCACTTTATAACTTGTTCATTAAATCGTGACTTTAACTTTTACTGTTGGAAGCTGTGCTCTTATTGTGACCTGGTTGGCAAATTTAAATAGTTAAATGAGAAAACTGTTTCTCAGCTCCTCCCACTGATTAGCTAGATCTAATTTCTATTTATTCAATAAATGCAGAAGAAATGCTTCCTAACACACCCCAGCCAATAACTTTTAAGACGTCAAGAAAAAAAAACTATGCAGTAAACTAAAATTTAAAATGCAACAAACTGTAATATAATAAGACCAAAATTAAAAATAATGGAAATAGCCAAACCTTAAAATGTAGAAATCCAAAAATCAATCCAGACAGCAGTTTTAAATTCAGAGCTCCTGTATGACACTACCAATATGAAATCTCAAGTATCAGCTTGAGCCAAAATGCTTCAAATGAAAAGTTAGCAGCAGACTTTACACTATACAGCAGATTTCAACAGATCAAATCAGTATGGCAAATCAGAGTTTTACATAGAAAAACATGGCTCATTGTTTTCATTAACATTTAATTAAGACAAAAAAAGAAGTTAAATACTTACCATAACGTTCCATGTGAGTTGTTCTTCTTGCCTACATTCTTACTGATGGGTCCGGAGCCAATCCTCTGCTCTGAATCGGCCAATTTGTAAAGCTCGAGGTCTCTAACGGCTCAAGGCCATAACCCTATCCCACAATGCACCTCTACCTTCCCCAGATCTTGTTTGCCGCCATCTAGTGCTAAATCTAAATCAGATTTCAACCGAAATCATATAGACAACTTGTGAGAGGAAACTCCTCAGATGAACCAAAAGCAAACGTAGAGCCTCTTTCGAACTTCCAGACATTGGATGGGGGTAGGTGGGGGGGGGGTCGTAAGAATGAAGGCGAGAAGAACAACACACATGGAACGTTATGGTAAATACATAACTTCTTTATGTGAAGTTGTTTAATCTCGTCTTCATTCTTACTGATGGGTAGCCTCCCCAGCACCACAATCTTGGGTGGCTCACGGGAGTATCTGTCTAATGACAGCAGAACCAAATGAAGCCCTGTCCCTAGAGGCCTTGTCTACTTTGTAGTGAGTTATGAAGGTATGTAGCCTAGACCATGTGGCAGCTGCACAAATAGAATCAATGGGTAGTCTGGCCAAAAAGGCTATGGAAGTAGAAACAGCTCTGTTTGAATGAGCCTTGACTTTGTTCTCTAAAGAAATGTCCACCGCGTGGTATATAAAGGATATGCAATCAGAAAGCCATTTACATAAGGTAGATTTAGATATTGCTGTACCTTTCTTGGAATCTGAGAAGGAGACAAACAACTGATCAGCTTTTCTATGGTCTTTTGTCCTGTCTAAATAGAAACTAAGTTGTCTATGGACGTCAAGCTTGTGAAGCATATATTCCAATCGATTAGTGTGATTGGGAAAGAAAACAGGTAATTCAACTGCCTGATTAAGGGTGTATTCTGAACAAATTTTGGGTAAGAACGAAGGGTTCGTCCTGAGGGAAACCCTATCTTTGTGGAATATCAAATATGGGTGCTTAACTGAAAGGGCTTGCAACTCCGAAATTCTGCATGCGGATGTAATGGCCACCAAAAAAATAATCTTCCAAGAAAGACATTTCAGCTCACAGGAAGAAGCAGGTTTCAAAGGGCGGAAGAATAATCATGGATAGGACTAAATTCAGATTCCATGGAGTGGCAGGTGATCTAATTGGTGGTCTTAGAGGCATCGTACCCTTCAAAAAAGCCTTTGCCATCTTGTGGGACATAATACCGTTTACTGATTCACCTATATGGAAATTAGATATAGCAGCCAGTTGTACCCGAATGGTTGCTGCTGCAGCTCCTTCGTTGAACAGTTTGGTCGGAAACTCTAAGATATCTGATATGGAGGCTAGAAAAGGGTCAGTGTTATTCTGCAGAGCCTAGATTGAAAACCTCTTCCACTTACTGAGGTATAGTTTCCGGGTTGAAGACTTATGTGAGGACAAAAGAATATGTTGAGCTTCCTCTGATAAATTTTGGAACCTGGCTATTCTGGGAATTGGAGCAGCCAAGCTGTCAGTTTGACGGACTGAAGTGAAGGGTGAAGAGCTCCTGACGAGTGGGTCAGAAGATCTGGCACTGGGTCCAGGATCCAAAATTCTTCTACTAGATGAGGATTAAGAAAGTGGAACCATGTTTGACAAGGCCAATATGGGGCTATTAAGATAAGTGTCCTGCCCAGAAAACTGGCTTTCTGCAAAACTTTGGGAATCAGGGGAAAGGGAGGGAAGGCGTAAAGGAGTCCCAGGGGCAAATCGTGTACGAGCGCGTCTCTCGGGGACTGTCCCTGTTGAGGGATCAGGGCAAAGTAGTTGCTGCATTTTGTGTTTGTGGGACTCGCAAAGAGGTTGTAGCAAAGCTGGCTCCATCTGCGGAGGATCATTTCCGCTACTTTGTTTTTGAGGGGCCACTCATGACGCAACAGAATTGCCCTGCTGAATTTGTCCGCTATCACGTTGGATTTTCCCGGGATGTGCATTGCTATCAGAAAGTGCTGGGTGGACTCTGCCCATTTCCATACTCTTAGAGCCTCTCAACATAGGGGATAGGATCTGGTTCCACCTTGTTTGTTTATGTACCAAACTACGGACATGTTGTCTGACTGGATTGCAATTGTGCCCAGAGGAAGAGAGTCTTGAAAGAACTGCAATGCTAAGAGAAGCGCTCTTATCTCTAGGACGTTTATATGCAATTGAGCCTCGTGTACCTGCCATGTAGCTTGGGCTGTCCGTCCCTGATAATGCCCCCCCACTCGATCAGGGAGGCGTTCATGGTCATTGTTGCAACTGGAACCAGAAGGACAAAGGGACGTCCCATGGTCACTGATTCAGACGTTAGCCACCACCGAAGATCCTCCTTGCAAGAGTTGGTTATCAGAACTGGGTGATTCATGGGTAAGTCCTGAAAAGTCCACTGTGTGAATAGCAGACACTGAAGAATGCGCATGTGAGATCTCGCCAGGGATATTACAATGATAGCTGCTGCCATGGTGCCCAGCAGCCTGAAAATCTGTGATGCTGGTGCTTTGCGTTTAGAAAGGAGATCTACAATTTGATGTCGTAGGGTAAGCACTCTTTCTGAAGGAAGTTTTAAGGACATGTTGACTGTGTCTAAGTCTGCTCCTATAAATACTGTATGCTGCCACTGCAATAAAGCAGACTTTTCTGAATTTATTGTGATGCCCAGTTGAAAATAGAGATCTAAGGCAGTGTCCCTCGCCCAAATAAGCTGATGCCTGGTGGGTGCGGTGAGGAGCCAGTCGTCCAAATATGGAAACACCTAGATTTCTTGATGTCTCAAGTGAGCCATGACCACTGCCATACATTTGGTGAACACTCTGGGGACTGTAGTGAGACCGAA
This sequence comes from Protopterus annectens, assembly GCF_019279795.1. NCBI lineage: Eukaryota > Metazoa > Chordata > Ceratodontiformes > Protopteridae > Protopterus > Protopterus annectens. The sequence continues at coordinate 1,493,590,996 of NC_056732.1, forward strand.
GGGCAGGGCCCGAAACTGGAAATGACTGGCTCCCAGCCTGAAGCGCAGGTGATCCCTGAATGGCCTGGCCATTTTGATATGGTAGCATGCATTCTGAAGATCTATTGAGCACATCCAATTGTCTTTCCCTAGGAACGAGAGTATAGATTGAAGCATGTTCATCCGAAACTTTGTCTTTTCTACATACTTGTTGAGTTTGCTGAGGTCCAAAATTGGTCTCCAGTCCCCTGTTTTCTTTGGCACTAAAAAAATCTTGAGTAAGTTCCGGATCCTTGCTGGTCTGCTGGGACTGGTTGGATGACTCTTTCTAATAGTTTTTGAACCTCTACTGTTGCAACATCCCGTAGACTGGGTGGAACATCCGGGATTCCTTTTGCTGGTTTGGGGTCTGTATAAAAAGGGATGAAATAGCCTCTGGATATGACATCTTGTACCATCTGTCTTTTGTAATTTTGAGCCAGGCGCATAGGTACAAAGATAAATGTCCCCCGACTGCCTCCAGAGCAGGAGAGTCGGGCCTCCTTTCAGGAGCGCTGGTAGGGCTTCCCAAGGAACTGATCCTTGTCACCCTGGTTCTGCAGATCCCCTCTGCTGCATGGGCATTGTCTTCCATCATTGCCCCCTCCTCTGCCCCTGGAGGAGGCTTCATCTCGTGAGTTTGAAAAGGCTCCTTGGGCTTTGTGGAACCACATTTTCCCTCCCCGTTGACCTTTAGGATAAGGTCTAGTAGGAGTGAAAAAACAGACTCCTACGTCAGATAGAGTCTTTCCATCTTGCTCACATCTGGTGAAGGTCTCTAACTTTTGGTCCGAAAAGGGATTCACAAAGGACAACTTGAAAGGTTCTGCAAAAGAACATAAGCGCATCCAGGAATGTCTCTGAAGAGCTATCCCTGTACCCGCTGCTCTACTCGTCCCATCAGCTGCATATGCTACAAGGTGCATGAAAGAGTTAATGATAGAATTGAGGGTAGCAAGCTGAGACGTCACTTTGTCCGCCACTGTATCGGCTACTGCACCCTAGAGAGTATCTCCTAGTTCCTTAAGGAGATCTCTTTGAAGCCTTGTGAAGTGGGTTAGATAGTTCAGAGACTGAAGAGCAAAGGTAGTAGAACTGAACATGCGCTTGCCATATCTGTCCATAATCCTAGATTCCCTATTAGGAGGATGGACAGATGTAGAGGTCTCCTACATCTCTTTCTTAGTGGCTGCCGCAACCACCATGGTATCAACAGGTATTGGTTTGGATAAACAGGTTTTATCAATAGTATCTAGTGACTCCCACGCCCTTAGAGATAAAAGGTCCATCAACTCATCAAAGGGCGGAGAAACCCAAGAGGTGGAAGGTCGAGACCCAAAAGCCTTCAGGAGCATAAATTTGTCCTCAGTAGGGTTAAGGGGCTGCCAGCTGCCCCTCTGCTTACGGATCTCTAGGATATCCGCAAAGGAGATATCCTCAGAGGGGGACTTTGGGGACCCTTCCGATTCCTCCAAATCAGTGTCAGATGTTATGGATTCCTGAGGGGAATCTCAATGTCTCCTCTTACATAACCTCTTCTAAGGAACCTCTTCGGTGGGAACTTCTGGGGAGGTCTCGGAAGAGCAGTGTTCCCCCAATGGGGCCTCCTGAGGCTCCGGGTCCCTACACTTATGGTGGGTCTGCAGTGACGGAAAAGATTCCGGCACTTTACAGGAGGAGATGGCCATTTCAGAGGTTGTGACTGTCCGGGGGGACAAAACTCTCCTCATGGCATCGTAGGTACCACGGCTCTGGTGCAAGGAAGCACCCAGGTCTGAAGACACTGATGACTCCTCCCGCACCAAAACTGCAGGCTCCGAGCCAAAGGTGGAAGCAGAGATCATCCTCGTTGAGGCCCCAAGGGGAAAAGTCGGAGCCAACACATCAGTTCGACTCCCCTCCCCGGAGTCGACGGGAGAGTGTTGGCTCCCAGAGTCTGCCGCCGGAGCAGAAGACATCAGGTTTGTCTGTGCTGACAGGTCCGAGGCGAGTGCCGGGACAAAGGGTTCCACAAATGACTGATCGGCTCCCTCCAGCTCTGATGTCTCGATTCGAGTCGCAGGAGGAACAGAAATTAAAGGAGATGATTTTGTCGGTTCCGAAACTGCCTGAGTCGAAGCTGACAGAATTTTAGCCAGCTCTGGATTCTGTAACAGTCTCTGTACCACACAATCCACATCCGAATCCGAAAGTCTGGAAGCTCGAGAGGAAGCTAAAGAAGGAGCCGGTGAGCCCAGAATTGGAGATCTTAAGGTCGGAGAGACCAGTTCCAAAACTGAGGACCGGCTCTGACCAACTACCTGTACCGACGGCTCCGAGGACTGTGGAACTGAGACAGGCACCTTTTTTGAAATCTTCGGAACCAAAGAGCCCTTCGGATCCGAACTTGCAGCAGATGAAGCAGAAAGCGACGGTTTCGAAGATGATGGTTTTGGTTTTCCTGCAGAGGCAGTATCCAAGTCTGACTGAAAGGCAGACTTGATAAGCCCACGCTCACCAATATACTCTTCCTCTCCACCAAAACCCTGGCACTGAACCCATGGCAAATGGAACAAACTTCCTGGAGATGTACCTCTCCCAAACAGTAAACACAGGTGGTATGGCCATCTGTGATAGACATTTTCTGGTTGCATTTAGGGCACTTTTTAAACCCGGATTTAGCTTTTTCAGACATAATGCAATATCTAATCTTGCAGTGATCCCAATGAAAATGCAATAATATTTCAACCAATTCAAGAAAGCCTGGCAAAGGAAAATAAGCCTAACCGGCTACAGTTATAAATAACTCAAAAAAGCCACTCGGCTATATGGAATAGGGCTGTTGCAAAAGAAATTAAGCCTAACCGGCTACAGTTTCATAAAGAAACTAAAGAAAGCCTAACTTCGGCTATACGGGATAGGTAGGAACTAACAAGGCATCAACAAGGCCCAATGCCAGGAACGAGAACACAAAGTTCTGCCAACTTTTCTCAAAACTAGCACAATAAACTATCACAAAACATAAAGAAGGATAGCCTATCCTTATTCAAATACACTAGGCCTTTTTTCCAGAAAAAAATATAAAAAGACACACTTATCTGACAAACAAAACAGCCTGAGCTGTAGAAAACACATGATCTGTTGCAGCGGCAAACTAGATCTGGGGAAGGTAGAGGTGCATTGTGGGATAGGGTTTCGGCCTCGAGCTGTTGGAGACCTCGAGCTTTGCAAATTGGCTGACTCGGAGCAGAGGATCGGCTCCGGACCCATCAATAAGAATGAAGGCGAGATTGAACAACTTCACATCAATGATTTCCCCACAACAGCTGAGGAAGACAGTATATAAACTTTACAGTATATTTTTGGGGGCATTTCTTTATGCTTTTCTAGTATCTAAGGCAGGCTTACAAGATAAAGGGCTAGATTCAGAGAGGACTGCTCATTGCCCTGCATGGGAAATAAAATGTCCTGTTATGTACAATTGGCTGAAGAGTCCAGAATACAAAAAAGGGAAGAATGTATTGAAAACAGTGTCATAAGGATAACCAATAGAAAAGCAGTCCAACAATCCATACAACTATCAAAAAGGGAACAGCAGGAAGTGTGACATGTGTAAGAACCAAACCTTTCAGTACCAGAAACAGCGACAAAGCCAAAAATAATGGGGAACAGACACCCACACATAGGGACAGATTAAAAAAAATTTATGCCTACAAATAGTGACAGCTTTTAAAAAATGCTCTAGATTTTAGAACAAGCAAAAAATACTTGTTAAAGCAAAGTTGAAGTCTGAATCACAAAGGTTTGTCATTATTTAATGACTGCAATGAGAAAATGACAAATTTTATTTATTGAGAGTACTGGGATTTTCCCTTCTAGTTGTCACAAAATTACTGAGTGAGGCTATATCTACTAATGCATGTAATACTGGACAGATGTCCAATGACAAGGCTCAAACACAGTGTACAATATGGACGGCCAAATGTCACAAAGGCCCACCACACAAAGAATACTATAGCTGCAGCGGGTGATACAACACAGCTGGATTTTGTGTCTGGCTCCTATGATGAAGATAGTGTGGGCAGCAAGAACGTCTTCATGGCAGCTTCACCACTGCAAGAACAACCATGGTCTTCTCATACCTGATAACTAGCAGGAGATTAATGCCAGCTGTGGTCATGTTCAGTGGACCTTTAAATATCAGAGTGGTGTGAGGGAATCATCATCAACCAATGGATTTTGTGTCTGGCTCCTATGATGAAGATAGTGTGGGCAGCAAGAACGTCTTCATGGCAGCTTCACCACTGCAAGAACAACCATGGTCTTCTCATATCCGATAACTAGCAGGAGATTAATACCAGCTGTGGTCATGTTCAGTGGACCTTTAAATATTAGAGTGGTGTGAGGGAATCATCATCAGCCAATGGATTTTGTGTCTGGCTCCTATGATAAAGTTAGTGTGGGCAGCAAGAACGTTTTCATGGCAGCTTCACCACTGCAAGAACAACCATGGTCTTCTCATATCTGATAACAAGCAGGAGATTAATACCAGCTGTGGTCATGTTCAGTGGACCTTTAAATATCAGAGTTGTGTGAGGGAATCATCATCAGCCAATAGTGTCCAACCATAAATGTCACTGAGTTAGTTAAATCGTGAGATCATCACATGGGAAAAAAAGCCAGCACAGCCCATTAGAAATTAGCTGATTGAACATTGCTGACTTTGCTTCTGTGTGAGATCACAAAAGTGAAGATCGAAGAATTTGCCATTCCCTACTGTAGAGCAATCTTGAGTTAATATATGCAATTAGCAGGAAGTGTGGGGGGGGTGCAGGGGGGTCTTGTCCCATCTGCAAAAAAAAAGAAGTTATGTACTCACCATAACGTTCCATCTGAGTAGTTATACTTCATTTTTCTGCAACCTGTGGGTATTCGGATCCATATCGGATCCGAGCCGGCAACTTTTCAAGCATCTGCTCTGAGCTCCGAGCTCCAAGCTCCTCCCCCTTACCCATAACCCACCACATCTCCTACCTTCTCTCAGATCGAGTTTGCCAGTACTCAAACAATCAGCAACTCAATTTTATCACAAACCTTGAACAGGTTCGGGGGAAGGAGGGCGGGATGGTTGCAGAAAAATGAAGTATAACTACTCAGATGGAACATTATGGTGAGTAAATAACTTCTTTATATGAAGTAGTTAACTTAATTTTATCTGCAACCTGTGGGACAGAGTCCTCAGCTACTAAAACTCCTGGGAGGCCCTCATGGAAGGATATTCCTGAGCACCGCATAGCTGAAGGATGCTCTCCCTCTGAATATCAAATCCAATTTATAATGAGAAAGGAAGGTGTGTGACCTTGCCCAAGTTGCTGCAGCACAAATATCATCCAGTGAAACACTAGACCAAAAAGCAGCAGAAGTTGCCATAGATCTGGTAGAATGAGCTTTAACAGGACCAGGCAGAGACAGACCTTTGTCCTTAAAAATTTGCAAAATACATTGGGTAATCCATCTAGCTAAGGAAACCTTGGATATGACTTTGCCCAGATAGGGTTTAGAGAAGGACATGAATAACTGATCAGACTTACGAAAGGGCTTTGTTCTGTGTAAATAAAAATGAAGCTGTCTATGAACATCTAGCAAATGCAGCTTATATTCACCCTTGTTCTGAAAATTTGGAAAGAAAACAGGCAGGTTAATAGTCTGGTTAATGTTTGATTCTGAAGCTACTTTTGGTAAGAAGGAAGGGTTTGTGCAGAGCAAGACCCTGTCCTTATGGAAGATCAAATAAGGGGGCACGGCAGATAAAGCTTGAATCTCAGAAATCCTCCTAGCCGACGTAATGGCCACTAGGAAGGCTGTCTTCCAGGATAAGAACTTCAAATCTACTCATGCTCCAGATTCAAAGGGAGGAGCAACTAACGCCTGCAGAACCAGGGTAAGGTCACAAGGAAGAACACAGTCCTTGATCGGGGGACGTAAAAGAAAAGTGCCTTTAAGAAAAGCCTTATACAGTCTCGAAGAGGCGAGAGCATTCATGTTTTCGCCAACATGGAAATTCGAGATGGCTGCCAGTTGCACTTTTATCGTGGAGGAACTAGCCCCTTGTTGGAATATATTGTCTAAAAATCCAACACTGCAGGAACAGGGGCTGTAAAGGGTTATAAATTCCTCTGAGAAGCCCAAATAGAGAAACGTATCCAATAGCTGCGGTAAATCTTCCTAGTGGAAGCCTTGTAGGATGCCACCAGAATAGTTTTTACTGAAGATGACAGATCGGGAGTCCTGGCAATCAAGGGAATTGGAGCAACCAAGCCGTTAGCTTGAGGCTATCCAGGTTGAGCAGACAAGTGCCCGAGGGATGAGAAATGAGATCCGGGGAAGGATCCAGAATCCAAGGAGGAGCTAGAACATGAGACCAGAGGAAGGGGAACCACACCTGATGAGGCCAGAACTGGGCAATGAGGATCACTTTGCACCCCAGTCAGCAAGCTTTCTGAAGAAACTTCAGAATGAGAGGTAACGGGGTGTAAGCATACAGTAATCCAGGAGGCCAAGCATAGACTAGAGCGTCTCTGGGGGGATCCCCTGGTGAGGGGATCAGAGCGAACAACTCGCTGCACTTCACGTTGGAAGGAGATGCGAAGAAATTGCAGCAAGGCTGACCCCATGCAAGGAAGATCTCCTCCGCTATCTATTGTTTCAGAGACCACTCGTATGGCATTAGAACAGCCCGACTCAATCTGTCCACTAAAATGTTGGAGCGTCCCGGATGTGCGTTGCAATCAGAAATTGACTGGTGGATATTGCCCACTCCCACACTCTCATGGCCTCGTGACAGACAGGGTAAGGTTCATAGGTTGGTACTAGGCTATCAGCCCTAGGGCCTATACAAGCCTAGCCATAACAATTCCCTGGCTATTTCTTCCCACACTATTTACTTCCCTGGACCCCTGTCTAGCAAGGCGACTGACGTGATCCCCGGGATGAATTTCCTTTCTCCCATCCAATCGTCAAGGTTCCTTTTGAAGAGGACCAAAGAGGCACTCTGCTTGACATGTATGGGCAATCTATTCCAGAGTCTGGGGAGTCTCTGGGTCAGGAACCTATCCCTCCAGCATGTTTTGTTTATTGTGATGACAAGGTTTAGATCCCTGGAGCATGTGGCTCTGAGGGATTGGGATTTCTTTAAGTGTAGCATGTCCAACAGCTCTGGGTTTGACATGGCCTTGTATGTTAAGCAAAGATCGCCTCTGAGTAGGCGATATGCGACAGAGTATAGCTGGAGTTTTTTAAGGCGGTCAGCGTAGGGCATCTGCTTTAGGCCTGTGATTCTTTTAGTGAGGTATTTCTGTGGCCTTTCCAGTTGTTGCAGATGTCTTGAGAGGTACATACCAAACGGGGCATTGTATTCTATAATGGGTCTAATGAGGGATGAGTACAGTGGGACAATGACCTCCTTTTTTCTGGATGAAAAGCCCTTAGTGATAAGGTGTGCCACATAGAAGGATTTCCTGACTGTTGTGGCGATGTGGTTATCGAAGGTGAGACCACTGTCCACCTGTGTCCCTAAGTCTCTTATCAAACTTTCGGTGTTTAGTGTACTGCCACCTATATGGTAATTCATGGATACATGTTTTTTCCCAAAGGGCATAACTATACATTTCTTGGCATTGAGCTTGAGCCCATGGCTCTGGCACCAAGCATCTGTTTCTGTAAGGCCCATTTGTAGAGTATCCACATCATTTGGGGATTCAATAATGGCTCCCAGTTTGCAGTCATCTGCAAACTTTGTTATCCAGAGTCCCTTAGTGTTGGCCTGTACTTCAGAGAAGTAGATGCCAAACAAGAGCGGTCCCAGGACTGAACCCTGAGGTACTCCACTTGTCACTTGTCTGGACCTGGATTTGGAGTCGGCTACTTTTACAGTGTGGGTTCTATCAGTAAACCAGTTAGCAACCCATTGGGTGACATAGGGATTAATGCCCAGCTTAGTAAGTTTATCTATGATTCCAGAGTGGGGGATGGTGTCAAAGGCCTTGGCAAGGTCTAGATAGGCTGTGTGGACCACCTTACCCTTGTCCATGGCTCTGGAGACTGATTCGAAGAAGTCAATCAAGTTCAGGAGACAAGATCAGCCCTTCACGAACCCAAACTGGGTGGGGTCCAGTGTTTGAAGGTTGCCAATGTCTTTTTTGTAAGTTCCATGATAATACGCTCCATGGCCTTGCAGATAAGGATTGTCAGACTGATGGGACGGTAGTTTCCGGGTCTGGTTCCCATCTGTTTGTTGATGTACCAGACAACCAACATGTTGTCTGACTGAACTGCAATTATCCCCGGGAGAAGAACAGTGTGAAAGGCTTGCAACGCTAAAAGCACAGCTCTCATCTCCAGAACATTAATATGCAATCTGGTCTCGGTCTGGGACCACGTGCCTTGGACCGTCCTTCCCAATAATGCCCCCCCCACCCGAGCTGGGAGGTGTCCGTAGTCACTGTGGCTTGGGCTGTGGGTGAAATAAATGGCTGTCCTGCTAAGATCTCTGGCGATTGGAGCCCCCAGAGAAGCAACGGCTTGCAGGCTTTGCTGATTTGAATTGGTTAGTCCATGGGGAGATCTAGCCAAGACCACTGTACTGCCAGAGTCCACTGAAGAACACGCATGTGAAGGCGTGCACAGGGAAGAATCAAGATTGCTGTGGCCACAGAGCCTAGGGCTTGGAGAACGTCACCTGCCTTTGGTAGCCTGGGGCCAAGGATCATTGATATACAGGCCAGTAGGCTCTGGACCCTGTCTAGAGTTAGGAAGACTTTCAATTGGAGGGTGTCCAGCCATACCCCCATAAAGTCCAAGATCTGCACCGGGTCCAAGAGGGACTTGGAAACATTGATGGTAATCTTTAGCTGAATTGCAAGATGAAGGAAGGAGTCTCTGGCCATGCAAAGACGACGCTTGGTGGAAGCAGCGAAGAGCCAATTGTCTAGGTAAGGAAATACCTGAATGCCCTGAAGGCTCAGGTGAGCCGCTACGACTGCCATTACCTTGGTAAACCCCGTGGGGGCTGTGGTGAGACAGAAGGGTAGGGGCTCTGAACTGGAAATAATTAGCTCCCAGCTGGAAGCGAAGGAATCTCCTGGAGCTTCTGCGAATCTTGATGTGGTAGTAAGCATTCTGGAGGTCTATCGAGCACATCCAGTCGCATTCTCAAAGATAAGATAGAATGGACTGTAGGGTGACCATCCGGAATTCCTGCTTGGCTACAGCTAGGTTCAGGGTTGACAGGTCCAAAATGGGCCTGAGGTCCCCTGTCTTTTTTTTGGCACTAAAAGGAACCTGGAGTAAAAGCCTGATCCGGACTGACCTGGGGGGACCGGTTCGATGGCTTGTTTGTGAAGCAGCTTGGAAGTCTCTAGCGCTACCGCCTCCCTTTGAGTGGGTGGAACATATGGGAAGTGATTTTGGTTGGATGGGAGGGGTAATGAACGGGATTGGTGCTGCCTCTGGATATTATTTGAAGCACCCAACGGTCCGCAGTTATGGACTCCCAAGCCATTGGGTGCAATGATAATCTTCCCCTGATTGTCTCCAGAGTAGGACAGTTGGGCAACCTCTCAGGGCTGCTGTGTGGGCCTGTCCGAAAAGGTCTCCCTAGACCCAAAGTTTCTCGGCCCCCCTCTGCCTTTGGGGCGGCATCTGTCTTGTCCCCCTCTGCCTCTAGGGACGAGTTGTCCCGAGAGTCCCGGGAAAACTGTGATTTTTGGAACCACATCTTCTTTTGCCCTCTCTTATTCCTAGAAAAGGATCTTTGATGGCTAGAGAAGCAGACTCCGATGGCAGACAAAGTCTTCCCGTCCTTTCTGCTCTGGACCAGAGTGTCACGTACTGTCTTCCCAAAAAAAGAACCATCGAAAGGAGCATTTGTGAAAGATGCCTTGAAGGGGTCCGTGAATTGACACAGTCTGAGCCAAGCGTGTCGCATCATAGCTATGCCGGTCCCAGCCACCCTCGCCGCTCCTTCCGTGGCATGGGAAAGGAGACGCATGGATGTGTTAGATACTGATTTGAGAGTCGACATTTTCACGGAGAACAGACACTTGTCCTCTGGCGAAAAAGACTCTGGGGGCGACTCAGCAAACTCAGTGACCAGGTCTTGCTGAAGTCGTATGACGTGTGCCAAATAATTCAGCGCTCAAATGAAAAATGTCGCTGAAGAAAACATTCGCTTCCCAAACCGATCCACTGCCCTGGCCTCCTTGTCCGGAGGGTGGACCGAGGAACTCTCCTGTGTCAGTTCCCTCTTGGTGGCTGCTGCAACCACCATAGCATCCACTGGGGATCTGAGGGTGGAGAGAGAATCCTGTCCGGGCGTTTTGGTATCGGCTCTATGGTGTCAGGCTCCTTCCATGCCCACGTGGTGATAAGATCTACTAAGGGATCCATAGGAGGGGACACCCAGGATGTAGATGGGCCCGTGACAAAGCCTCCAGGAACACTGACTCGTCTGTAGGTTTTGGGGCTGACCAACCTCCCCTCTGGCAGAGGATCTCCATGATGTCTCCAAAGGAGACATCTTCGGTAGGTGACCTGGGGGAACCTTCTCCTTCATCTAAATCAGTATCTTCTGTCAAGGACTCGGAGGAGTCCAGATGCCTCCTCTTACACGTGTGCTTACCGGGAACCTCTTCAGTGGGACTCTCTGAAGCGGGCTCGTGAGCCACGGGGGGTTCCTCCAGGGGAACCGCCTGGGGGTCCTCTAGCACGGGCTGTCCCTGGGACAAGCTGAAGGGAGTTGTAGCCGAATCCAAGGGAGCCTGGGTGGAATCCAAGGAAATAGGCTGAGGTCTCGATCCTTGGGAGAGAACCCTTTCTTGGGAGAGAACCCTTTCCACCACGATGAACGCCGATGGAGAGCGCACCTCCTTAGCACCCAACAAGGAGGAAGCTCTCCCCAGGTCTGCCGTGATGATCGGGGCCGAGGCAGGAGTAGCCGGGGTTCCAAAGGAATTGCTTGGATCTGACAAGGTCGGAGCCGAAGATACCTCCATCCCCTCGGATCCGACTCCCCATCCTCGGCCCCGAGAGTTGCTCGGATCCAAACTGGTCTGATCCGAGGAACTCAAGGTAATCGCCGGCGTCTAGGTTGGAGGAACAGTCGGCGCCGAACCCCAAGCTCCAAGGATCCTCGGATCCATAAACCCTGAAACCGCAGGCTGGATCGGGGAAGGAGAAATTGGATGAAAGAAGGGCATGGAGGCATCCCCTCCAGAGGGAGAGGGGCCTGGCAAGACTCCCATTTGAATCTGGGTCCGAATAAATCTCATCATCTTGTTCATATCCAACTCAGATAGACTCCGAGTCGAGCGCGAGGAGGCGACCGACTCGGATCTGGCTGGTCGTTGCGAAGTCCTCGATGAAGGCCTTGGATGCAAGGGCTCCGTCGGCTCCGGGGAGAACCTTGGGGTGTGAAGCCAAGGAGATGTAGGTCTACACACTTTGGAAGGCGGCTAGGGAAGGGCTCCCGCTCTGGAGACCACTTGTGGGGCCTAACTCCTCTCTTCTCTCTGTCCTTATTCCTTTTGTCCTTTCCTTTAGCCTCCCCTTCAACAGGTCTAGTGGGAGGTTGAGTCTCAGCCTGAGGGGGGGGGGGGGTTGAGCAGCTGCTGGAGGAGCCGAGGCCGCTGCATCCAAGGTGGAAACCGGTAGAAGGCCCTTGGCAACCAGTTTGGCCTTCCGTTCTTTTAAGGCACACACTACACTGAACTGAAAGATGGGGAACACCCAAGGCAAATAACACACAGAGTGTGGCCATCAGCCGGTGAAAGCTTATGGCCACACCCTGTGCATTTTTTAAAGGTAGGCTTTGGCTGATCAGCCATACTATTAACACACACACAGCCAACCTACTTAAACCCAACAGTCTAACACACACCTAAGGGGTAGGGAAGGCCTTACTATACTACTTTAGCACAAACTCTTTTTTTTGTAACAAAACCGATAAACAGTTAAAGGGGGAGGTAAAGGGAACTAAACAATCACACACACTCACTATAAAGAGCAAAAAATTTGACCAAAGTCATTAACTAACACCCAACAATTGGAGCTACAGAGATCACGATACTGATGCATGACGCAGCAAACGAGATCTGAAGGAAGGTAGGAGATGTGATGGGTTATGGGTAAGGGGGAGGAGCTTGGAGTTCAGAGCAGATGCTTGAAATGTTGCCGGCTCAGATCCAGTATGGATCCAAATATCCACAGGTTGCAGATAAAATTAAGTTAACTACTTCAGATAATTTTTTTTATTAGATCAAGTGAAGAGTTTTCTTCACTCATTTGCATTTGAGTTCTGTATATACAAAGTACACAACCAGCTGTCATATACTCCTTGTTAAATACATGAGAGTTTTTGGGTTGCACTACCCACCAGATAAATACTTCCTACTCCATATGTGCCTAAGGCTATGTCTTGTGTATGCTCTAGAATATGTCCAGATGATGCCTGCTGAATAATGTGCGCAGGACATTTGTCAACACGGTCTGCACTTGTTACGTCCGTCCCTGCTCCATGCATCATGCATGTGCAGTCCCCTCTTCCTGGTTATACTCCTTGTGCAGAGTCATTTCACACCCCTGGTTCCATCCAGGGTAACACTGGATATGCTGCTGCCTGACTGTGCTGTTCACCCATGTCTGTATGCCGTGTGTGGTTGGATAACATTGCCAACACAAATACACGTGCAAACACATGCATCTTGAAGGTCTTTTCAGGTGTGCAGTGCACAGAAGACCATAATATATCCACACATCTGAATCAGCCGTTTAGAAGGCTAAAGACACCCTCCATTTCAGATGTATAGTCTATGTGCTTTTCTATACTCCATCTGTCAGAATGTTGTTCCACTGGCTGTTCTCAATATCACAGGCTGTTGAATATGGAGTATTAATGTCCATCTAGGACATTATTCTTAGGGCACTCTTACACCTTCTGGTGTATTTCACTAGTGTTTACTTCCACCTTAGTCGCCATGATGGTGCACAGTTTGAGTCACCATTATTCACATAATCACAATGCCCGAATTTGCACTTCTCCTGAATTCATATGCATTCGATCTTCCACAATTTCTGTTGTGTGTTTTAATGAATTGCCGACTGCTGGCACGTGCTCACAAACACTGTATATCATAGTACGTACTGTAAAATAAATTATTTTTAAATCTGGCCAAGAGTACAAGTTAGTGCTGCAGGTCTTCAGGTTTATGTCATCGTACTCACTTTTACTACACAAATTACCTAACTTTAGAATGAGCTAAATTAAAGGTGCTCTGTTTGCTTATGAACCGCATGTTTAAATCTACTTCAGTGATCCATGTCAGATTTATTATGACTAATTAAAAGTTGAACTGCACGCAAAACAGAAGTCTCTCTAAAGTACAGTTCATATTATATTTGTACAGAGGTCTGTCATTTTTGATCTCTTACTGTAAAGCAGCCAGTACACGGCACATGCATGGCTGTTTAGAGCTTTAACAATAAATATTTTTTCTCTAGGTTGTTTTATATAGTGTTTATTACCATGTAGTCAACTGTTTAATTTAAAGAAATGTATACTCTGACAACAAGTTATGACAGGGAGCCAATATGCACACCATGTGGTGTAAAGGAATGAAGCCCTGACTACAGCTCAGACATCTTATAATAAGACACAGTGGCAACCGCATTAAAGGGACTGTCTGGAAGAGGTAGCAGAGAGCTGTTAATACTGGTTCACACATCTGGAGAGAGAAAAGTGGCTTGGTTCACTGAAATACTTGCATCCAGTGGATGCCAAGTGCAGCAGCTGGAAGCATAAGTCTGGGACATATGTGCTGGTCTGCCAAATAATGTGGAGAGCCATAGCCAGATCAGATCCATGTGCCGAAATGTACTTGCATCACTGGCCTGGTACTATGGACCCTACATTGGTGGTACATACATCAAGCCCCCAGGTGTAGGGGTCACTTGATAGAAATAAGTTTCTGTCATAGTATCCCACTCCATTCTTTTCTCAGGAATACAGAGCACACATATCAAGTTACTTAAGTTCCTTGTTTACATGGTTTCTGCTGTCAAACTTGCACCATTTTTGTTGCTATCATTTGAAATGAGATTTCAGACATAGATTCAGTACTCCAAATGGGACGCAACTATCTATACCAATATAAAAGCAGAGATAGTATCTTGTTTCCTACTAAAGGTCCTTTTCTTGGGCTTTCCAGCATCTCATCAGCCATTCTTGCTGGTTCTAGCACTACATCCACTTTGTTACGTAACTTCTTTACAGCTTTCATCTGCTGCACTGTTTATTTACAACTTAAAGAATAAAATGCCATTTTTATAATATTAATTATCTGTTGACCTTGCTGTAAATATATGTTTCTCCTGCAATCAGTGCTGCATATGTTCCAAACTTAACATAGCTGGCAGAACGAACATGTTATGGAATGAACAACTTATCTTACCTTCATCAGTGTATCTGTTTCCGTAACAGTCAAGGCAATGCTCTATCATTTCTCTAGAAGGGAAGCAAAACACATTCTTAATCAAGCACAAATCATTCTCTTATCACAAGATACTGAAAAAGCAAGCAAAAGATATTCTAAATATTCTATTTTTTTTTACACAAACTACATTACTGATTTAATTTAATGTTCACCAAAAATAAAAATATGCAAATTTCAATACATCAGAGTCATATATTTAAAAATAGATGAATTAGTAAACAACTCAAGGGAGGTTAATACTTATTGCTCAGATGTTTTTTTTAATTTCTTCTGCTAACCAAGTCAGAAGGCTAACCTGTCCTGGAGTGTTTTAAGCCATGGCCCAAATCAAGTAAAAACATACAGGGCAGAGTAACCATAGTAAACAATAATCCTAGGTCACATCTGTAGCTTTCATCAGAAATTCTCCATTTACATGCAGTTTGTGATATCTTAGACGACAATCTGATTTGAGTTAGAAAGATTTTTTTTGAACGGTAGAAGATTTGACAAAATATCTTTTAACCTGTTCATCTTACAGAAGGTATAAACGAATGAAGCATTCATAACAACAAATAGCTGAATCGTTTGTGCCTTCACAGTTCAGTCTTATAACTTTGTTAACAGTATCTACAAAGGAGCAGTTAATGGTTCAGATTGTTGTTAAAAAATATCCTCATTCCCCAGTAAGTGACATGTCCTCCTGACTAACAGGAACAAACGTAGCATATGACAGGCCTCAGTGGGTAGGGGATATCCATATCTCAAGAGTTGCAGTGTGAGAGAAAAAAACATATGCATGCAACAGAAAAACATATGGAACTTGCACACTGTCCAATACAGTAGTGTGCCTCATAGTTCAATCCCTGCTACAAAATCTAACAAGAACTATTAAGATTAAAGACGCTGCTTTTCTCAGGATATTACACAAGTGCATGCGGTGTCTTTATTATGTATAACTGATATTCCTTGTACTATCATCCATAGATACACAGCAACTTATATACAGCCTTTTCTGCAAAATACCACCCAATTGATCTTTGATATGTGCAGTTAGAATTATTAGGCTCAAGCTCCTCTCCTCACTCCCAAAATGCACTACACTTCCTTGGAAAACTTGATCTGGAGAGGAGAGGGGATTAACAGCCATATCTTTACATGCAGTCCACTACTAATGGTCTGAGCTTTACCCATAAAGATGTCTGGCAAGGTAAACTAGGGCCGTGCACAGGGTACAGTAATCAACATAAGGGGGAAGGAAGGATTATAGGTTCATAGGTAGATACTAGGCTATTGGCCCTGGGGCCTATATAATCCTAGTCAAAAAGGTTCCATGGCTTTCACCACCCAAGAAAATTATTTTCCTGTGCCCCTGTCAAGCAGTGCCGCAGAAGTGATCCCTGGGGTGACTTTTCTATTTCCCATCCAGTCGTCAAGAATTTTTCTTAAAGAGGTCCAATGAGGAGCTTTGCTTAACATGAATGGGTAGTTTGTTTCAGAGTATGGGAAGTCTCTGGGACAGAAATCTATATGTCCAGCATGTTCTGTTTATTGTGGTGACAAGGTTTAGGTCTCTGGAGCGTGTGGTTTGGAGAGATTGAGATTTCTTTAAGTGTAGCATGTCCAACAACTCTGGGTTTGACATAGCTTTCTATGTTAGGCAGAGATCGCCTCTGAGTAGGCGATATGCGAAGGAGTAGAGCTGGAGTTTTTTGAGACGGCATGCGCATGGCATCTGCTTGAGGCCAGTAATCCTCTTTCTGTGGCCTTTCCAATTGTTGTAGGTGTCTTGTGAGCTACATGCCAAATGGGACATTGTACTCTAACGGGTCTGATGAGGGATGAGTAGAGAGGAACAATGACCTCCTTTTTTTCTAGAGGAGAACCCTTTTGTGATGAGGTGTGCCACGTAGAAGGATTTCCTGACTACTGTGGCAATGTGGTTATCAAAGGAGAGACTACTGTCCACCTGTGTCCCGAGGTCTCATCACACTTTCAATGTTTAGTGAGCTACCGCCTATGTGGTAGTTCATGGGTACCGAGTTTTTCCCAAAGGGGATGACAATGCACTTCTTGGCATTGAGCTTGATGCCATGACTTTGACACCAAGCATCTGTCTCTGAGGCCCTTTTGTAGAATGTCTACATCATTAGGTGATTCTACTATGGCTCCCAGTTTGCAGTCATCTGCAAACTTTGTTAGCCAAAGACCTTCTGTGTTGGCCTGCACTTCAGAGAAGTAGATGCTGAACAGGGGAGGACTCAGGACCGAACCCTGTGGTACTCCACTTGTCACTGGTCTGAAGTCAGACTTGGAGTCAGCTACTTTTACTATGTGGGTTCTGTCAGTGAGCCAGTTGGCCACCTGTCTTGTGACATAGGGATTTATGCCCAGTTTAGTGAGTTTATCTATAATTCCAGAGTGGGGGATGGTATTGAAAGCCTTGTCGAGGTCAAGATAGGCTGTGTGCACTACCTTACCCTCATCTACGGCTCTAGTGACTGCTTCAAAGAAGTCAAGTCAGGTTTAGTAGACATGCTCTACCTTTTACAAACCCAAAGTGAGTGGGATCCAGGGTTTGGAGGTTACCTATGTCTTTGTTTATAAGCTCCAAGATGATACATTCCATGGTCTTGCAGACCAGGCTTGTCAGGCTAATGGGGCGGTAGTTTCCAGCATCCGTGGTGGCACCCCCTTTGAGGAGTGGGATAACCGCTGCTGTGCGCCATTCAGGAGTCACATAGCCAGAGGTGAGGCTATGACTGAACAAGGTACTTAGGTGGGGTGCCAATTCGTTCTGTAGTTTGTGCAGTATGCAGCCTGGGATGCTGTCTGGTCCCATGGATTCTGTGTTCTTGGCTTTGGACAGTGCGGTCTTTACTTGTTCATCTGTGATTACAGGGGCTTTGCATTCTTCCGGTATTAAGATGGGCCTTTTGGAGGGTGAGAGGAGGGTAAAGTTAGCACTGAACCTATCTGCCAGGATGTTGGCAATATTAGTTGGTTCTGTATATTTAGTGCCATTGTGCTGTAGCTCAGAGCAGATCTGAGTGTTGCCATTGAGATTCTTGTCATAGCTGTAGAATGCTTTGTGGTTATCTTTGGAATCAGTGGCGATTTTATTTTCATAACTGGCTTTGGTGGATTTTATGAGGGGATCTCAGCTTCTTGCTGAGGCTGACTAGGAAGTTCTTCCAATCTTGGGATTTTACTCTGTTTTGCAACAGCTTCTTCCCTCTGTTGTAGAGTTTATGGCAAGGGACCACCAGATTGGCTTCCTTTTTTGGAAGATAGCATCTTGGTTCTGTTGGGGATGACATGATCCATGCACTCATGTATGTGCTTATACAGCGCATTTGTGTAAGATTCAGCAGTTGTACCTCTATTTTCCGTCTGCATGGGTGTCGTGATGTTTGCTACTTCTGTCTTAAGAAGCATGAAGTTGGCTTTGAACAGTTTTTGACGGTGGTTTCCTTAATGGCGGGTGGGGGTGGGATATGGATGTCTTGGGTGATTAGCGTGTGGTCGTATCTGGCCAGCGAGGAGTTGACATCTGGCATGGAACACCGGTTTCCCATATTGGTAATGACCAGGTCCAGGATATTGCTGCCCCTGGTGGGGGTGTGGACAAGCTGATCCAAGGCGTTGGAATTTATGAATTCCAGAAAACGTTCAGTGAATGAGTTGGTACATGAGTAGTTTTACAAGTTGATGGCGGGGTAGTTGAAGTTGCCCATAATTAAGGTATTGGATTGTACCTTAATATTTTCCAGTATCTTAAGAAATGAAGAGTGGGAATCCTGGGGCATGGTGGGAGATCTGTAACAAGCTACAATCTGGATTGCAGTCTTGCCCAGTGTTAGTTGCACTTGGATAATTTCAGATGCATTATGTTGAGCAACTAGCCTGGAGGTGTGGATATCCTTAACGAATATGGACACGCCTCCACCTTTAGTGTTTCGGTCCAGGTTAGGTGGCCGAAAGGTGTGGTATGAATTATAGCCTGGTAATGCAGGGGTGCTCTCTGGAGCCTTGAACCAGGTCTCTGTCACAACTGCATGGTATGTTTAAGGGGATAAACATGACTTGTGAAGATTTAATGTTATGGTAAGCACACAACGTTCATCTCTTATATGATCTAGTCTGATGATCCATGTCTATCCACTTCAACACTAGGACACAGAGGCCACAGCTGAACATCTTGGGTAACATCATTACCAAATAACTTGGAGGAGAGTAGCTCTGAAGGAAGACTTAAACCACAAGATCACATCCAACTTGCAGTCTTGTAAAACTGTGCAGTGAAGTCTTTGTCAAAGCAGCACAAATCATCCACTGGAGAATTTCTGATTAAGACTACAGATGCATCTTGTGGAATGAACCCCTAGGTTTACCTGGTGCTTTTTTGTTACTAGAAACAGAAGAGCAAGATATGCAGTCTGATAGCTATTGGGACAAGTTGTCCCAATCTGTTTACAGCAAAGATAACAAGTTGTTTATCTTTTCTGTGCAAGTAGTAACACAGTTGTCTGAAAACATTCAGACAATACAATCTATATTCACTCTTCTTAGAAAATTCAGGGAATAAAAGTGGTATAGTAACAAACTGAGATTAAGGTCTGATGCTAATTTAGGGATAAATGAGGAGTTTGTTCCCAATGCAAGATAATACTTGTGAAAAACTAACTAAGCAGGAAGCTAGCTCAGAAATCCTCCTAGCTGATGTAACTGCTACTAGAAAAAACGTGAGTTCCATGAGGGGACAGAATCCTTAAAAGGTGACTTCAGTAGGAAGATGCTTCTAAGAAAGGTTTTCTAAACTTTTAGGAATGTCAAGGACATGTAGTTAAATCCTTCATGAAAATTAGAAATGGCTGCCAGATGCTCTCTCAGAGTGGAAAAGATGTACCCTTTGTTGAAGATGTCAACCAAAGTTGGAATGGGTGCAGCAAAAGAATTAACACCATGCTGAGTCACCCTCAAAAATAAATTTTTGCCACTTTGACTTGTACATATTTCTAGAGGAAGGATTTTGAGCTGCTGTCAGAATCTGGACGACCATAAAGGGGTATGCCAGGTCCCTAGCCATCAAAAAATTGGGAAATCATGCAGTTAGCTTAACTGAAGGCAGGGCTGGGTGAGGCTTGAATGGATGAGAGCAGAGATCTGGATGAGCGTCTGCAAAAAGAAGTTGTTTTACCAGGTGAGATCACATTAAGGGAACTAAACTTGTTGAGAACAAAAAGGGAATACGAAAATGACTTCGGCTTTACACATTTTTGCCTTCTGCAGAGCAGAAATTGTACCAATTTGAAAAGAAGGCTACTGTATAAAGATTTGGTAATGACAGGTAATAAAAATATTAGCAAGATAAGGATCTTTCCATGTTATAACTGTGTATGCTACTAAGATATAATTACGGGCACTGAGCGTGTGCATCCCATAATGAAAAGAAAATATACCTTCAAAGTACCTGCTACCTGTATCACATGTAATGTGGTTTATCTTGCTATTTGCAAAAATTGTTCAGCGTTTTATGTAGGAAAATCAACCTGTAAACTTAAAGATCGAATTGTGCAGCACTAGTCAGATACTAGAAGGGGTGTGACTACTAATGAACTTGCTAGGCATATTAGACAGGAGGGTGATGAGCATATTTTAAGTTTTGGGTTGTTTATCCGAATCGAAGGGGAGGTGATATTAATAATTCATTGGAGATAAAAGAGTATGAATGGACAGTAATGTTCCAGGCAGATACTAAGCTTGGGCTAAATACAGCTGTAACTATAAAACCAGTGTTGAAAAGAAAGCAGATGATTTTAAAGAAATGAATTAGGGTACATTTTTTTTGTATATGTTTATATGTATGATAGTATGCATGTATTTTTAAAAAAATACTAAGTATTAAATATTTTGAATGTTTTGTATATGTTTATGGTGCTGTATGCCTTTTAGAGGAGCTATGTATGTGTAAAGCTGTGTCATGTGATCTTCATTTTAATTCTAATGTATAAGGGGTTGGGAGGGTGGCCTAATGGTTAAGGTGTTTGCCTTGCAAACACAAGGTGCAGGGTTTGAGTCTCACAAGGGATAATTGGCTAGGCTTAAAATGGCTCGCAAGGGCAGTTAGCTTAGTACTAATCTATGAACCTATGAGATGTTTTAACTCTTTGTCCGACAGCTCTGTGATTTATTAAATCCTGTTGCATGTGATTTTATATTTTGTTGTCAAGTGTTTCCTTCTGCTGGAATCTTTTTGGGTGGACATTGCTTTTGCTACAGTGAAGGTTAACTGCTGTGTTGGTCCACTGTTGTTTTGTGCCATGTCAGCTATTGCCATCTCTATCAATTCAATGTCACTTTCCTACCTTCAACAGTCATACCTGACTACTGCAGGTTTTCTCTCATGCAATCCATCCATCTTTTTGCTGGATACCCTTGTTTCCTTTTACCTTCCTGTCTCTTTCAAATCTTCTTCATAAGATCGTCTTCTGATTTCCTGCACATGTACCCAAACCACTTTTAGCTGATGTCTTTGACCTTTTGTGCAACTGGAGCTACTTTGGCTTCTGCTCTGATATCTTCATTTCTTCATCTGTCCCACAGTGTGCATCCAAAAACCTGTCTCAGGCACTTCTCCATCATTTGTACATTCCTCAACAGCTCTGCCAGGTTTCTATACCATACAGTAGCACTAGTTGTACCATTATTTTATATAATTTACTATTCAATTTCTTTGACATTCTTCTGTCACACAGTACCTCTAACACTCTGTGTCAGTTGTCTGCTGCTCCTATGATTCTAGCTTTGACCTCCTTTGTTCATACTTCCCTTGTCTTCAATCACCCCTCCCAGATAAACTTGATTTTCCTTTCAAACTCAATTTTCAGATTTTGCCCCATTTGTTGCCATGATAACGGTCTTGTCTATGCTCAGTTTCATCCCGTGTGCTTTCAGTTTCCATTTTCTTACCATTTGCTGAAGCTCTTGTTTAGAGTCTGCTTGTAGTGCTATGTCATCTGCATACAGCACCTTTGTTGACATGTCCCCTTCCAACCTTTTTGAAAACGTACTCCATCACCAATATGAACAGCAGTAGGTTCAGAATTGAACCCTTATGGGTGTCTGAATATTGTTCGTTCTTGTGTCACTGGATCCTTGTACATATGCTGCAATAATTCTACCAATGTTTCTGGTATTTTGAATCATCGCAGGACTGCCCAAAGCAGCTTTCTTGGGACTCTGTCATATGCTTTCTACAAGTCTAGGAATGTCCAGGTGGACTCTTTCCTCATCGCTTTCTTCTTCTTAACTATCTGTCTCACTGCAAACATTGGGATCAATTATGCTGCATCCTGACCTGAATCCAAACTGCTCATCTCCCATCTTACTTTCTACTACTCTGCACATTTGTTTCTGCATATTCATTTACCAATCACCCTTTCCAGCACCTTCTCACAGTACAGCTGTTAATGTCTCCCTTGCTCTTCTACACTGGCAATAGAAGGCTTATTCTCCAGTCATCCGGGATACACCTTTCCCCTCCATACTGGTGTGGACACCTTTTGGAGCCCTCCCCCCAACTCACCCAACATCTTGATCTATATCTCGATCCATGGAATCTAGTAAATAGGACCACAGTACTCACACAGTCCACTGAAATGCGGCTGACCAAGTTTGTTGACGACTGCAAGAGAAGCACTGTTATCTACTTATCTACTGATACCAAACTTTGCCAAAAAAAGTATTGGAATATACACATACCAAGTGTATTGAAAACTGTCTCAAGCTAAATGCAAAAAAGTGCAGCACAGTAGCATTCTGCAAAAAAGCTCCTCCCACCTCAAATGTTATAAGCGGTACTCCTCATCAAGCAAATATTGTTATAAGAGACCGAGCAACTTATGTGGACAAATCACTCTCATTCCATCATGTTTCTACCATAGACAGAAAATTCTTCTATCTGGCCCAGTTAATTTCCAGTAGAATATCTTCAAGATCCAATAATTCATTTCATCACTGTACCCTTCCCTTGATAAGCCTATCACTGAATACAGTGCTCCCTTAGTATATACAAATCCAAGCATATCACTCACATCAGCTGAAAAGAACCCAATAATTTTTAACCAAAAAATTAAAGCAGTTAAATCTTTCAACTTTTCCAATAAATTAGCACAACTCCTCTAATACTCAGTAGCCTACCTGATGCTCGGAGATGACCAGATGACCTGTGTCTCGTTTTTCGAGCCATGAAAAACCGAATTCTATTTGACATCCTACTTCTTTAAAAAACAAACAAAAAAAAAAAAAAACACAGTGACCC
Source organism: Protopterus annectens (assembly GCF_019279795.1). Lineage (NCBI taxonomy): Eukaryota > Metazoa > Chordata > Ceratodontiformes > Protopteridae > Protopterus > Protopterus annectens. Next base: position 1,493,613,841 of record NC_056732.1, read on the forward strand.
CATAATCTACAGACTTAAATTTACACAAACAAACTGATGAGACTCACTGGAGAGCTAGTTATTAACTCAAAGTCTTCCCAGCCTATGTAGTAAGTTACCTCTGTGACGATAGGAGCTACTGTCAGCACAGCTAGCTAGAATTTTGTAAATAATTATATGTCAGTTGTGAATATCAAACTGATTTATACAAGATGCTTATGTTACAAATGTATTAGAACTGTATGTTGTGTATATTAAACTGATTTGTATAGATGTTTATGTTGAAAAGGTATTTGTAGAGTGCTTGTGTTTGCAATGTATCCACTGTGTGCACTAATGGAGAGAACAGAAATGTACATGCACTATTGTAACCATTTAAATGTATATGTTTTAAGAGAGGAACCTGGAAGGTTAACCTCAGTCCAGAAAACTTTAAAATATATCTGAAATTAAATCACTTTATGGGCTATACCGTAAATATGCTATCTCACAGGTTTCAATCCAGCCAGAGACACAAAGTCTGCACTAGGAAGCTTTCTGCATTGTCTTTTAGAACAAATTTCTACTCTGGAAGCATGGAGGTAGAAAATTGTTTTATGACTTCACCCACCTGCCACAGATCTGAGAAAAAGCCCTTATGTGTGTATTTTTACAGGTAGGTGCTAAATCCTGCCAGCTTCCAGCAATGGGGGTTTGCATGGGAACTAGAAGTTAGATGACAGAAGTGATGTCATTCTGCAAAAGTAATGCTTCATATATTATTTTGAGAAGTCTCTTAGTGAGGCAGAGTATTCTGTCTTGGGCCTGACAACAAGAAGGACCATTCACCACATCATCTGCCTTGCTCTATTTATTAAGTAGGGAATAGCGATTCTCTTAGATTCGGTCAGAAATATAGTGAAGCTTAGTTTAGATATTGCTTTTCTTTATTTGTCTGAGCCTGTCCTTCAATGTTATTTTAAATATTTCCTGTAATTTGAAATCTGATGTTGCAGTGAATATATACTTAAAAAAATAAAAATGCTGGCAGGCAGAGTTTCACAGGCACAAATCACTCAGGTGATGATAAACCAAAGGTGTATTTAATGATAAAAACAAACAAGAAAAACAAATAAAATGTGAGTGCTTTCATTAAACAAGTGTTAACTTCATCAGACACCATTAAAATGTAAGACAGCCATTTATATACATATAAAAAACACTCTGATTGGGTAAGCAAAGAGAGGCAGCTAGCTAAGCAACACTGAGACAGAACATTAATTAACCCCTTGATGACTGTGTTACAGTTGAAACTGTTGCATCTTAAATACAACTAAAACTTGTAATTAAAAGATAAATTATTAGTCTCATACTTGTGTCATGAATGATTCTAAATAGGATAAAACTAAAACCAAAGTCATTTTTTAAATTTCATGTTAAATATTCACATAATGCGAAAATATTTACCAAAGCCAAATACATACAAAAGTGCTTGTGCTTAACAAATGTTTGAATATATTTTGTTCCTTTCTAGGGCTTTTAATTTCAATACAGAAGAGATGGATGTCCTGTCATTTATCCTGGCCATCTATCTGCCTGTAGTAAGATTTGCCACCTTAACTCCTTTAACTCTAAATGAAGTCTCCAAGGCTTTTTGTCACTGATGTCTACATGGTCTATTGCCTTAAATGTGAAATTGTGGCCGGTATTGTCCTGAATATGCCTCGCCAAAGCATTATTAATATTATTCTTTCTTATGGCATAGTTATGTTCATAAATTCTGGCATTAAATTTCCTTTCTGCTTTGCCTACATAAATTGCTAGGCATTGGTCACATGTAGCCATGTAGACCACTGCCTTGGAGTGACAGTTATATTTACCTTTTACATAATGGTCTATACCATTCACTGTAAATTTGCTGCCTGATTTCACTTTGTGGCACCAGTTACAAGACTTACATTTGTACATCCCTACACGTCCTGTTTTAGTGTAGTTAGAACTTTTCCTAAGAAGGTATTTTAAGTTTAAGCCCCTTCTGTATGTAACTATAGGTCTTTCTCCTATTTGTGCCCTGATGTATTGACCAGCACATAACAAAACTGAAAGCTGGTAAACTGAACAAGCTGGAGAGGGATGTTCAGGACTATGCTAATGGTATGGCCTACCCTAAACCTCCTGGTTCATACAAAAAATGTAAAGCCCCACAAGGGGAAAGTAACAAGCAATTACCAACACCCTCCTGAAGTAACTGTCAATGATGAATGTAAGTTTGAAGAGACTGACGATGTGATTTTAAACTATGATGCTGAATTCCCAGAACTCAGGAGAAGTGAAAGAATTAGGAATAAAAGCCATTACAACAATAGGCAGCAACCACAGGGCGGCTACCAACCAAAGGTTTTTCAGGGGGCCAGGCCAAAGAACAGGAACTGGAGAGATTAGCATCTCCACTAGTGCCTTCTGGTCACCATGTTAATGTTAATGACTCCTTCATTAATGTAAGCACCCCAACACCAGTGGACTCTGTTCAAAAAGCAGGTACCTATACAGTGGTTTTTAACCACCAAAAAGACTTTTCAGTACACAATTATTCTACTTTATATATAAATGAAACTACAGCTGACTCATTGTCTAAGGGAATGTCGTTTGTACCTGGTAAGAGATTTAATGTTGTAGACACTATCTGAAACTTTATTTAAGAAAGTTGAATTTGACCTTACTACATGGTACTACCTCCCAAACTAATGTCAGTGAAGGCAGCTTTTTTAAGATCAGTTCTACCTACAACCCCCTTTTGCACCCAAAACTAGCAATGTATGAAAATGTTTGTGAATTAGATCTGTATAATTTAAATAAGGACAAATACAGGTCAGTTCAAACACTTCACAACATGAACCAAAGAGAACATGATTGTTTATTGGAACTGCAAGAACATGACGTCAGAGTTATGAAACCTGACAAAGGGGGAGGGGTTGTAATCATGGACTCTTCCACATAGTGACAAAAATGTTGGCTATGTTAGACACAAGAAATTACACGGAAGTGTTCCTTAATGAATTAAATGCAGCATATAGGAAACTCTACATCCAACTCACTGACATATTTCTAGAAAGAAGAATTGACCTTTCCTTACGTAACTATCTTGACATCATTAGCCCAAGGATACCAATGTTCTTTGGTATTCCCAAGATCCACAAGAACCTATCAGATCCACCTATGAGGCCCTTAGTGGATGGAAGACACTCCATTGCCACTGTTTGCGCCCAATTTTTAGACCATGATCTGAAGAAAATATTGCGTAATGAAAGCCACATTTGTAAAGACTCCTGGGCTTTTTTAGAACAAGTGAACAAAACCAGGTATGACGCAAGTGACATCATGGTCACTATAGATGTAAAAGACCTGTACATGGTCATCCCACAAGAAATTGGTCTTGAGTGGGTGGGTGACCTACTGTTGTTACACAAAGTTAACCAGGAGAAAATTAATCTAATTTTGGAATTATTAGAAACTGTTTTAAGAAACAACTATTTCTCCTTTAATGGCAGGTACTTTTTGCAAATCATAGGAGTGGCAATGGGTTCAGCTTGTGGTGGGGCATTCGCAAATATGGTAATGGCATATTGGGAAAGAAATTATGTATTTCAGTCTCAGTACTATTCTAAGGTCAAACTGTATTATAGATACCAAGATGATATCAGCTTGATATGGAATGGGTCACTGGTTGTTTTGGAAGACTTTTTGAGATACCTTAACACCACCACTACATTCCTGCAGTTCACTTGGGTGATTAACCTGGATTATATGAATTACCTTGATGTCCACTTATACAAAGACACACATAATGAAAAGTATGCTACTAGGATCCAAAGGAAACAGACCTACTCAAACTCGCTCCTGCTTCACACTAGCTTCCACCCAAGCATCAAAAGAGGTTGGTAGTTAAAGGGCAATAAGTTTGAGTATGATCTCCAGAGAAGAAGATTTTCTCATTGAATGTGGCAACTTAAAAACTATGTTCTTGTGGAGGGAGTACCCAGCAGACTTGCTCAATGAGCTTATGCAGGAAGTGATAGGTAAAAGAAGAGTAGGGCATTTTAAGCCAATAGTTGGGGAAAACACACTAGACAACAGCCCCTCTGAAGTTGAAGAGGGGAGACCTGAGTTGGAAAGTTCTTTTTGTTGATCTATGGGCTTACATTCAACTCTGACTCATACCACTTGATGTCCATTTTTTATAAGAACTGGGACATTTTAATGGATGACTTGTACATCAGGGCACAAATAGGAGAAAGACCTATAGTTACATACAGAAGGGGTCAAACTTAAAAGACCTTCATAGGAAAGGTTCTAACTACACTAGAACAGGACATGTAGGGATATACAAATGTGAGTCTTGTAACAAGGTGAAATCAGGCAGCAAATTTACAGTGAATGGTATAGACCATTATGTAAAAGGTAAATATAGCTGTCACTCTAAGGCAGTGGTCTACATGGCTACATGTGACCAATGTCTAGCATTTTATGTAGGCAAAACAAAAAGGAAATGTAACACCAGAATTTATGAACACAACTATGCCATAAGAAAGAATAATATTAATAATGCTTTAGCGAGGCATATTCAGGACAATACTGGCCACAAATTCTCATTTAAGGCAATAGCCCATGTAGACATCAGTGACAAAAAGCCTTGGGGACTTCAGTTAGAGTTAAAGGAGTTAAGGTGGCAAATCTTACTACAGGCAGATAGATGGCCTGGGATAAATGACAGGACATCCATCTCTTCTGGATTGAAATTAAAAGCCCTAGAAAGGAACAAAATATCGCCAAACATTTGTTAAGCACAAGCACTTTTGTATGTATTTGGCTTTGGTAAACATTTTCGCATTATGTGAATATTTAACATGAGATTTTAAAAATTACTTTGGTTTTAGTTTTATCCTATTTAGAATCATTCATGACACAAGTATGAGACTAATACTTTATCTTTTAATTACAAGTTTTAGTTGTATTTAAGATGCAACAGTTTCAACTGTAACAATCATCAAGGGGTTAATTAATGTTGTGTCTCGGTGTTGCTTAGCTAGCTGCCTCTCTTTGCTTATCCAATCAGAGTGTTTTTTTATATGTATATTTATTTTATTTTATTTTACATTTGTTGACCGGGCTAGTCTAGCTGGAGACATGTCCATTTTCAGTAGACGCCCGGGGAGAAAAGCTCCAAGAAATCATACAGAGTTTATACAAAGTTAAAATAGAAGTTATACAGATATTGAAAGAACAGAATTATCACAAAAAATGTTTTTTTTTTTAATACAAATAGAACAAATTAGAATTACCATGGTCATTTTGTAAGGTACAGAGATATAGTATACATATATGTTATATGCAATAATGTAGTTTATTGATACATAAAAGGTAGTTAGATGGGGTGAGATAAATGAATAGGAGAAGTTTTAGTCAGGGTTAGTACAGGTGCATAGCCAGTGATTATTGAAATATAGTTTTAGATTCCTTTTAAAAAGTGAGAGAGAAGTCTGAGATGTGATTTCAGAGGGGAGTTTATTCCATAGTTTTCCTACAGAGTTAGAGAACAAGGAGTCACCTGCTGAGTTGTTGGGTTTAGTAGTATTGATCAGCAGTTTGAGGAGCGTAGATTTTTGAGATTATTATATGGTGTAATGAGGCTAGAGAGTATTGGAGTATTGCTAGGTTGATACAGGGTCTTATGGGCTATTGTAAGCTGGTGAAATTGAAGCTGGTTAAGAAATTGAAGCCAGTTTAATTGTTTAAGATTTATACAGTGATGGGTTCTGAAAGGAGAGCCTGTAGCAAATCTAGCAATATTATTATAGGAAGTTGTTAGTTTCTTGAGGTTGTTTTTAGAGAGATTGGTATAAATGGGAGAGGCGTAAAGCAGAGTGGATATTAGGTGAGTTCTGGCTATAGCGGACCTAGCTCCTGGTGTAAGATAGGGTTTAATTCTGTAAAGGGATCCCAGTTTTTTGTTAACTAACTTTATTGTAGCGTTTATGTGAGTATCAAAGTTTAGACTGTTGTCTATTGTTATTCCTAACAGTTTAGTGGTAGGGTCAGGAGAGATTGTTAGAAGTGAGATTGAAATGTAAAGAGGTGGACTTTTGGGTTGATGTGAAGAGTAGCAATTTAGTTTTTATGGGATTTAGGAGGCAGCAGTGAGAAAATTAGAAGTTATGTACTCACCATAACGTTCCATCTGAGTAGGTGACTTCATTCGGATGCAACCTGTGGGTATCGGATCCGACCTCGGATCCGAGCCGGCAATTCAAAAGCTTAGGCTCCGAGCTCCTAGCTCCTCCCTCTTACCCATAACCCCTTGCCAAGCCCTGACTGACCTCAGATTGAGTTTGCCTCAAAATACTGACAACAGTACACTAAAACAGCATAAATACTCGCTCTATAAAGGTCAGGGGGATGGAGGGGGGGATGGTTGCATCGAATGAAGTCACCTACTCAGATGGAGCGTTATGGTGAGTACATAACTTCTAAATCTGAAGTAGGCAGACTTCATTCGTCTGCAACCTGTGGGACAGAGTCCCTAGCTACCTGAATCTTGGGCGGCCATCATGGAAGGATGTTCCGGAGCACCGCTGAGCCAAAGGATGCTCTTCCTCTAGAAACAACATCCACCTTGTAATGAGAAATAAAAGTATGAGGCGAGGCCCAAGTAGCTGCCGCGCAGATATCATCCAATGAAACACGGGACTTAAAGGCGGCTGGCGTAGAAACTGCCCTAGTAGAATGAGCCGTAACCCTCTGAGGAGCAGGTCTGCCTGAAGTGTCATATGCCTGCAGAATACAATTAGCAATCCATTTAGATAGAGTGACTTTAGATACTGCTTTACCCAGAGCAAATTTAGCAAAGGAGACGAACAGCTGATCTGATTTCCTGTGGCCAGCTGTTCTGTTAATATAAAAACGTAATTGTCTATGAACATCCAAGGAATGCAATTTGTATTCTCCTTTGTTTGAGTACTTGGGAAAAACACCGGCAAATTGATTGACTGGTTAATATTGGATTCAGAAGAGACCTTCGGAAGAAAAGATGGATTGGTCCTGAGGCACACCCTATCAGGGTAGAAAGAAAGATAAGGCGGTTTGACACACAGAGCCTGAAGCTCAGACACCCTTCTGGCTGAAGTGATAGCTACCAGAAAGGCAGTCTTCCAGGAAAGGTATTTTAAATCAGAAGAAGCTGCAGGCTCGAAGGGAGGAGCAGTAAGGGCCTGCAGGACTAAAGACAAGTCCCAAGGCGGTACAACCTCCTTGACTGGAGGCCTTAACAAAAAAACTCCTTTGAGAAATGCTTTGCATAATTTATACGTCATAAGGGAGCTGTGTCATGACCAATGTGATAATGCGAGATAGCTGCCAATTGTACCTTAATCGTGGAAGAACTAGCCCCTTGATGAAAGAGGTCTGTTAGAAAATCCAGCACCGCTGACATAGGAGCTGAGAAAGGATCCAAAGTTCTCTGTCCTGCCCATATAGAGAATCTCTTCCATTTACTCCGATAAACCTGTCTGGTGGAAGGTTTATGAGCAGCCACTAGAATGGCCTTGACCGGTGAAGAGATACCGGGAGTCCTAATTAAGGTTGGAACTGGAGCAGCCAAGCTGTCAACTTCAGGGTCCACAGATTGGGAACTGACATTCCCAGAGGGTGAGAGATGAGATCCAAATTGGATCCAGAATCCATGGTGGATTGATTTTGTGAGACCATACAAAGGGGAACCAAGGTTGTCGAGGCCAGAATGGGGCAATGAGAATCATTCTGCTCCCCAAACTGTTGGCTTTCTGCAGAAGCCTCTGCATCAGAGGAAGTGGAGGGTAGGCATAAAGGAGACCGGGAGGCCAAGCATGCACCAGAGCATCCCTCGGGAACTCCCCTGGTGGGGGAAGCAGAGCGAAGAAATTGTCGCATTTGGCGTTTGAGGGAGAGGCAAAAAGATCGCAACAGGGTTGCCCCCAAGCGGCAAAAATCTTCTTCGCTACTTGAGGATTGAGGGACCACTCGTGTGGAGAAAGGATAGTGCGACTGAGCTTGTCCGCAAGGATGTTGGACTTTCCCGGAATGTGCGTTGCTACCAGAAAGCGTTTGGTGGAAATTGCCCATTCCCAGACTCTCATGGCCTCTCGACAAAGGGGGTAAGACCTGGTTCCTCCATGCTTGTTGATATACCAGACTACCGACATGTTGTCTGTCTGAATCGCAATAGTCCCTGAAGGAAGAAAGTGGTGAAGTGCTTGCAACGCTAGGAGCACCGCCCTCATTTCCAGGACATTTATATGCAATGACGTCTCTGTGGGATTCCACGTGCCTTGGACAATCTTTCCCAGAATGCCCCCACCCGAGGCAAGAAGCGTCCGTGGTCACTGTGGCTCGGGAAATGCAGCAAAAGGTCTCCCTGCCAGGGGCTCCGGAGAAAGAAGCCACCACAGAACGGAGTCCCTGCACGCTCTGCTGACCGCAATCGGAGTGTTTAGAGGTGAACAAAGAGGAGCCCACTGAACTTGGAGGGTCCATTGGAGAACCCGCATGCGTAACGGGCATGAATGAGAAGCGGGATAGCTGCCGCCATAGAACCTAGGGCCCTCAGGACCCGGCTGCAGTTGGAGATGGTTGCAGGATCGCTGTCACATGACACTTCAGGCTGGCGATACGGTCTGGGGTGAGGAAGGCTCGCATTGATCTGGTGTCTAGTCTTCCTCCTATGAAATCTATAATTTGAGTGGGATTCAGAAAAGATTTCTCCCAGTTGATCGTGATGCCCAGCCTTGGTGCTAGTTGAAGAAAGTAATCCCTGGCTGAGCACAGAAGATGCCTTGATGATGCCGTCAGGAGCCAGTCGTCCAGGTACGGAAAGACCTGTAATCCCTGGAGCCACAGGTGGGCCGCTACCACCGCTAGCACCTTGGTAAACACCCTGGGGGCTGAGGTGAGACCAAGGGAGGACCCTGAACTGATAATGACCGACTCCCAGCGGAAGCGAAGAAACCTCCTGGATCGTCTGTCCATCCGAATGTGGTAGTACGCATCCTTGAGGTCTATGGAACACATCCAGTCGTTCTCCCTCAAGAGGGAGTATAGATTGCAGGGTGACCATCGGAACTTTGCTTGGTTACTGACAGGTTCAACTGGGAAAGGTCTAAGATTGGTCTTAAGTCCCCGTCTTCTTTGGCACCAAAAAGAACCTGGAGTAAAACCCTAATCTGGTTTGATCTGGGGGACGCGCTGGATGGCTCTTTTCCTAGCAGCTGCTTTCGATTTCGATAGCTACGCCTCCCTTGGTCGGGTGGAACATCTGGGAGGCTGCGAGATTTGGGTATCTTGAATAGGGGTATTGAATATCCTCTGGATATAACTCGAGGCACCCAACTGTCTGTTGTTATGGACTCCCAAGAAGTCAGGTGCATCGAAACCCCCGACTGCCTCCAGAGGCGGACAGCCGGGCAACCCTTCAGGGCTGCTGCGTGGGTCTCTCAGAGAAGGGTTCTCTGGACCCAAAGTTGCCAGGAGCCCCTGCCTCTGGCACGGCGACCTCCGTCCTCCTCTGCCACGGAAGGACTGGTTATCCGGAGCAGGTTGGGACTGCTACGACTTCGGAACCACATCTTCTTCTGTCCCTTTTGGTTCTTAGAGAAGGACCTCTGGGGAGCTGAGAAGCGGACTCTGACGGCAGACAGCGTCTTCCCGTCCTTTCGCTCTGGACTAATGTCTCGCGAACAGTCTTGCCAAACAAGGCAGAACCATCGAAAGGGGCATTCGCGAAGGTCGCCTTGAAGGGCTCTGCAAAATCACAATGGCGGAGCCAGGCCTGTCGCCTCATGACTAGGCCTGCTCCGCTGGCTCTAGCGGCTCCCTCAGTAGCATGAGACAGCAGCCGCATAGATGTATTGGATACTGATTTGAGAGTGGCCATTCGGGTGGAGTAAACCTGTTTATCCTCACTCGAGATGGACTCCGGGGGAGATGCAGCGTATTCTTTAATCAGATCCCTCTGCATCCTAATGACGTGCCATGTAGTTCAGCGCTCTCAAGGAGAAGGTCGCTGAACTAAAAACTCGCTTCCCAATGCGATCCATCGAACGGGACTCCTTGCCCGGAGGATGGACGGAGGGACTCTCCTGGGCCAATTCCCTCTTCGTGGCTGCAGCCATCATCATGGCATCTACTGGGGGACCCTTACTCCAGTGGGTGCGGTCTGATGGAGGAGAAAGAATGCGGTCCAGGCGCTTAGGGATAGGCTCAATGGTGTCCGGATCCTTCCACGCCTGATGGATATAAGATCCACCAGGGGTCAGCAGGAGGGACACCCAAGAGGTAGAAGGGCCCGCCTCGAATGCCTCCAAGAACACAGACTCGTCGAAGAAGCCTTGGGGCAGACCACCCCCTGATCCTTAACATCTCCATGATGTCTCCAAATGAGGCGTCCTCAGGGGTGACCTAGGGAGCCTTCCTTCATCCAAGTCCGTGTCTTCAGTGACGGACTCAGGGGAGTCCATGTGCCTCCTCTTGCACTTACGCTTCCGAGGTACTTCATCGGGGGGGCTGTCCGAGGAGTACTCTTCAGCAGTTGGATGTTCCAAGGGAACCACTTGGGACATCGAGGCGGGCTGTCCCTGGGACCGGCTGGTGGGGGCCTGGCCCAACTGCAATGGAGTGTGGGATGGAGCCGTGGCAGGGACCGGGGGTCCGGATGTCCTCGACAGTGCCCTTTCCATAACGTTGAAAGCCGAGGGGGAGCCAGCTTCTCTAAGCCCGAGCCGACCCCACTCGGATCCGGCGACGGATCGGAGTCGGAGCGAAACCGTCGGATCCGAGACCAGTGTGCTCCGACCTGGGCGGAGCCGAAGACACACCAGCTCCCTCGGATCCGAGGCTCGGCCTCGGCTCCGAGAGGTCGGGTCGAAGTACCAGCACTCAAGGGATGGGGCGGATCCGAGGTGCGCCGACCTATCGGATCCGACCCACCCCGGATCCAAATCTGCACGGTGCCGATAGCTCCGAACCCGTGGTATGGGTCGGAGAAGGAGCTAAGAGGCGAAAAGGGTCAAGCCCACCCGGATGGGGGCTAGGAGCACTCCCATTTGCATTTGGGCCTGGATGAATTTCCTCATCATCCGGTCCATATCAGCCAGCTCATAGAAAAGGTTGATCTAGAGGAGGCCACCGAAGCGGACCTAGAGAGCCGCCTCGGTGACCTCCTGGAAGGGCTAGCCTCCTCCTCCTCGGGTCCAGGAGAGAACCGAGGGGAGTGGAGCCGAGGAGGAGGAAGCTAGAAGGCACAGGGAGGCCGCTTAGACGGAGGAGCCGAACTGGAAGTTTCGGCTCTCCTCTTGTGGTGCTTCTCCCTGTGCCTCTCCTTCTGTCTTTCCTTAGAAGAATCCATCCCCTCCGGCAACTTTGAGGGAGGCTGAGTCCCAGCCGGAGGGGGAGAACTCACAGCAACAGGTTGCTGAGTGGAAGGGGCAGAGGCCGAAGCGGTATCTGGTATATCTGGTATATTTAGTATAATACTTTAATATATATATATGTATGAGTGTTTATATTGAATGAATTTGGTTGTATTTAAATAGTATGAATTTTTTATAAAATGCCATTTCCTTTTTAATAATTTTTGGCAGGAAATTAGGCTATTAATTGAGTGATTATTGAATAATTGGTGATGTATAAAATGAATGAGATGTGAAGACAGTTTGTATTCTGAAGAAGTTCGGAAGGACGAAACCTGGGTCAATAAAGCAGTGTTCGCATTGGAGTTTGTATTGTGGCTTTTTCGAGTTGGTCAGTATTTACAACTTTGGGTTCTGAGTCTGCTTCATCTCCTTATTGGCACTGGCTCACCTTGCTTTCTACATCAAGTTGCAGATAAGTGTTTTGGTTACAAGTTAAATGGCGAGCGAGAGTGGTCCGGTAGATGTCGGGAGCTTGTTGCAGCAGATTAATGAAACTTTACAAGAACATTCGGTTCTCATACAGAAACTGCTTACCAAAGAAGCGGTGAATTCTACGCAAACAGGAGACAGTTTGGGGTTCCCATTGACACAACCAACTCCACCAAACTCCATTATACAAGGTAACTTTCCATATGGAAACAAAGAACAAACTGTACAAGATGTTATTAACTGGAAAAATAACAAATATAAATTTTCAAATGGTCCTACTAAATCAACTACCATAGTAGACACCATACAAGATATACAACCAATGCAGGATATGTTAAAACTTTTTGAGAAAAAACTGTTTAGGTTAAAACGGATTCAACTTGAAAACAGTTATTTGTTGCGGAACATCGAATTGGGAATCATTCCCAAAGGTTTACGGCTTTGGAGGTACCCAAACGGCTGTGAACACAATGACAATATGCTATATGATTTACATGCCTTTTTCGACAATTGTGGTATCCGACTCATGGAAATCATAGTCAAATATAATGATATCAAAATTACGGAATTGTTAACTCAATTAGAAGATTTAAATGGTAACATATCTAAAGATCTCTTGTTCGAGCATGTTTACGATCAGTATACACATATTATTTCTGATGTAACAGCATGTTGCGACACCATTTTTCGGAAGAAATGTCACAAAATTCAAAGAGACTTACATAGATATGCACAACATCAAGCATACCCTAAGTCGTGCAATTCCAAAAGTCGTAACCATAGCAACGTTCACACACAGCCAACGCTGGCCACAGTTGATGACGCTAATCCGCCGTTTGAGGGTGATGACGACAACATCAGTAATGAAGGCGAGGAGATTCAAGATGAAGGCATAAGGCGTTCGGATCGTTTAAAGAATCAACAAGAAGTGAACAACCAGCAAGAATTCCATACAACAGGCACCAGACCTAAACAAACTTTTTTGGGACTTACAGCGGGCAAAAAACGGAGACTGTAATTGACAACAATGGTGGTATAACCGAAGCACAGACATCAATGGTACTTCCTGTTGGACCTCATGTACATTTTTCCTTGGACAGTTCGGAACATCAATTCCATATTATGAGTAAGTCCAACACAGACTTTTACATCATGCCTACTTGTAACACTGACAATTACATTGTACCAGTTATTTCTTCAGACAATTATGTACCTATTACAAATGTGATATATGATAACAACAGTATGCATAAGTATGACAATAATAGTTGTTCATATATTCAATTGTCTCAAGATACAGATAATTATGAGCATGATAAAGTGTTATTGGAATTAAGCACGTATCAGTATAAAGAGGATGGGATCAGTGATGGTATACATATAGAAAGTAATACATTTAGTACAGAGCATACAACAGTACATCCCAGCGATTATAATTATTTAGTTAATTTTTATATAGATTATAATCCAGACAACTATATCACTGGGAATGACGACAGTATGCAACTACAAGAAGTAAATGTAGAAGCAAATTTGAATATAGATTCGATAGCAAATAACAATGAGCATTTTTTAAGTAACCCACAAATCATCATGAATACAAAGCAAGATTATAAAATATACAATTATTCTTCCAAGCATATAACAGTAGAACATGCTGATTTATTTTCAAAAGGACTTAGTTATGTCCCATGTATTAAAGGCAACATGGTAGAATCTATATTAGACTTAAAGCTATTTGCAAGGAAATTGAATTTAAAAGCATATTTCAACAATAGTATTGAATGTCACAATCGGGTAGATGGAATGTTTACGAAACCAAGCCTATTCAATCCACCCATGAATGATGAAATTATGTACTTTGAAAGGAGAAGTGAATATGATATGAGAACATATTACAAAAAATATATACATAATAAAAATGTCAATATTACAACAATTGAACAACAACTACTTAATGACATAAAAAATTATCCAAACTTCAGAATTATGAGGCCTGATAAGGGTAATGGTATAGTCATCATGGACTACACCGATTACAGTTTATATATGACTAACATGTTAATGAGTAAGACATATCTAGAAATCAGTAGAAATCAAGTGCATATAGCTTACAAAAGAATAGATAACATGTTAGAAGATATGTTATATCAAGGGGGTATCACAGAAAAAGAATATGAATTCTTAAGAAATGAACATCCTGTCATCAGTGGTATCTTCGGAATACCAAAAATACACAAAGGCCTCAATAATCTTGAATTTAGACCTATAGTAGATGGACAGAGAAGTGTAACATGCAATATAAGCATGTATTTGGATCATTTTTTTAAGGAAAGTATGAAATGTTTCAGTTACATAACAAAAGATTCATGGGATTTTTTGGGTAGACTTAATAAGATCTGTATGAAGAGAGAATATGTTTTTATAACAATAGATGTTGTTAACTTATTCACTACAATTCCTCATGATGTAGGTCTTTTATGACTTGAAGAACAACTATATATGACGAAGCTTTATGAACAAGATCAAATTAATACATTAATAAATCTTATGGAAATAGTACTTAATAATAATTATATCTTTTTTGAAGGTAGTTATTTCCAACAAATAAGTGGAGTAGCCATGGGGGCACCATGTGCCCCCATGTATGCAAACCTCATCATGAGTTATTGGGAACACAACTATCTATTCACAACAGAGTTTCGGGACCACCTTATTATGTATACCAGATATTTGGATGACATATTTATCATATGGGATAAAGACAAAAATAAAGATCTAAATATGTTGGAAAAATTTCTAGAATATATTAATACCACAGTTAAATTTTTGAAATTCACTTATAATGTCCAAGAATATAAAATTAACTATTTGGATGTAGATATCACATATAATAAAGAAATTAACAATTTAAAAACACAAATACACAGGAAACCTACTTTTTCAAATGCGTACTTGCATTATGATAGCTGGCACCCTGACCATCAGAAAAAAGCCATAGTCAAAGGGCAGATGGTCAGGGCTGCCAGAATGGTCAGTGAAGAAGTAGATTTCATCGAAGAAATGAAGTACATTATGCAACTATTTATGAACAGGGGATACCCTGAACAATTCTGTGTCAAAATATCCAATGAAGTAATACATAAAAGAAAAAATGGTACTTATATGGCAATATTAAAAACAGGTTCGTTAAACAAAATATCACTTGAACATGAAGATGTATTGGATAAAGATGGTCATAACAACATCCCATTATATATTATTAAATTTGATGATAGCTCTAAAGATTTAGAGCATATCCTTAGGAGAAATTGGGGATTCTTTATCAACGATAAAATAGGAAGACAAATATTTGTGGACCAATAAAATTTGTATATAAGAAGAGTCCTTCTTTCAAAAATATATTAGAAAATAAAAGAAAAATCGAGATATACAAAAGAGCAAAAGAAGGGAATTATAGATGTGGGACATGCAGCACATGTAGTCATATTTATGAGACAGGCACCAATGTCAGAGTTAATGAATGCAATATTAGGATATATGGACATTATAATTGTTTCACAACTAACGTGGTATACATAGCATTGTGTCAACAATGTACAGCCTTTACGTGGGAAAAACAAAGCGAAAATTTAGAGAGCAATTAAAGAACATTTATTAGATATTCAGCATCATAAAATAGTAATGCACTAGCAAGACATATCATAGATAACAACAATCATAAATTCAAATTTATGGTAGTCAATCAAATTAAACAGGATCTACAAGGAAGAATAACCATGTACCATTTAGATATGGAAGAATTAAAATGGCAAATTCAGCTTAATTCATGTATACCTCCTGGTATAAATGAATATATGACCATAATGCCATTATTAAAATTGAATAGAATATACAATAAATGATGTATGGTATTATACAAAATACCATACCACAATAATTATTATTATCCAAGTTATATAGTTGGTTATACATAGTTTATATTCATATATAAACATGAATATCAATAGTTCAGGATAACTTATATCATAATAGGTTAGTACAATCAATTTAATAAATATTCATTTGCATACTACAAATATATAAACATCAACTGTATTTGCATCAAATATGTATATTATATATCTCAATACTATAATACAGGGTATACTGGTCGTGTTTTATATATATACATTTTAATTGCACATTCACATGTTCATTTTATTATTTAGATATTTTGTTATATACTGTATACTTATAAGGGATGCTTTGGCACAATATAGCTTGCAGTTAAGTATTAAATATAAGTATAGGTAGATACTATATAATACAATTTGGATATATTATTTACAAAATAGTTTTTTCATATATGTATATATACAAATAAGTATCACATAGTTTAAATAAATAGACTGTTTAGGTACTTAATAATTAGTAGTTTTTAAGTATATTTAGTATAATACTTTAATATATATATATGTATGAGTGTTTATATTGAATGAATTTGGTTGTATTTAAATAGTATGAATTTTTTATAAAATGCCATTTCCTTTTTAATAATTTTTGGCGGGAAATTAGGCTATTAATTGAGTGATTATTGAATAATTGGTGATGTATAAAATGAATGAGATGTGAAGACAGTTTGTATTCTGAAGAAGTTCGGAAGGACGAAACCTGGGTCAATAAAGCAGTGTTCGCATTGGAGTTTGTATTGTGGCTTTTTCGAGTTGGTCAGTATTTACAACTTTGGGTTCTGAGTCTGCTTCATCTCCTTATTGGCACTGGCTCACCTTGCTTTCTACATCAAGAACACAGACTCGTCCGAAGAAGCCTTGGGGGCAGACCACCCCCCCCGATCCTTAACATCTCCATGATGTCTCCAAATGAGACGTCCTCAGGGGGTGACCTAGGGGAGCCTTCCCCTTCATCCAAGTCCGTGTCTTCAGTGACGGACTCAGGGGAGTCCATGTGCCTCCTCTTGCACTTACGCTTCCGAGGTACTTCATCGGGGGGGGCTGTCCGAGGAGTACTCTTCAGCAGTTGGATGTTCCAAGGGAACCACTTGGGACATCGAGGCGGGCTGTCCCTGGGACCGGCTGGTGGGGGCCTGGCCCAACTGCAATGGAGTGCGGATGGAGCCGTGGCAGGGACCGGGGTCCGGATGTCTCGACAGTGCCCTTTCCATAACGTTGAAAGCCGAGGGAGCCAGCTTCTCTAAGCCCGAGCTGACCCCACCGGATCCGGCGACGGATCGAGTCGGAGCGAAACCGCCGGATCCGAGACCAGTGTGCTCCGACCTGGACGGAGCGAAGACACCAGCTCCCTCGGATCCGAGGCTCGGCCCTCGGCTCCGAGAGGTCGGGTCCGAAGTACCCGAAGCACTCAAGGGATGGGACGGATCCGAGGTGCGCCGACCTATCGGATCCGACCCACCCCCGGATCCAAATCTGCACGGTGCCGATAGCTCCGAACCCGTGGTATGGGTCGGAGAAGGAGCTAAGGGGGCGAAAAAAGGGGTCGAAGCCCCTCCCGGATGGGGGGGGGCTAGGAGCACTCCCATTTGCATTTGGGCCTGGATGAATTTCCTCATCATCTGGTCCATATCAGCTTCGCTCATAGAAAAGGTTGATCTAGAGGAGGCCACCGGAGCCGCCTCGGTGACCTCCTGGAAGGGCTAGCCTCCTCCTCCTCGGGTCCAGGAGAGAACCGAGGGGAGTGGAGCCGAGGAGGAGGAAAGCTAGAAGGCACAGGGGAGGCCCGCTTAGACGGAGGAGCCGAACTGGAAGTTTCGGCTCTCCTCTTGTGGTGCTTCTCCCTGTGCCTCTCCTTCTGTCTTTCCTTAGAAGAATCCTTCCCCTCCGGCAACTTTGAGGGAGGTTGAGTCCCAGCCGGAGGGGAGAACTCACAGCAACAGGTTGCTGAATGGAAGGGGCAGAGGCCGAAGCGGTATCTGGGGGTAAAAGACCCGCCAGCACCAACTTCGACCTCCGTTCCCTCAAAGCCCGGGGGTTGAACCCTGCACAAATGGTACAACCAGATGACAGGTGTTCAACCCCAAGCATGACGCACCGAGTGTGGCCATCTGCTGGGGATAGCTTATGGCCACACTCGGTACATTTTGAAAACACAGCCTTATGGGCTTCCGACATAGTAACCCTAAGGCCTAACACACAACACACACAAACACTACACAAAACCCGATAAAATTAAACAAAAAGAGAGAGGAAAGCCTAAACACACACTAAACTATCTGAAACAAGAAAGAAATTAAAGAATTTGAAAACTTTTTTAGTCAAAAACTATCTCTTATCTTTCACCAACGCCAGGAGCTCTGGAATTCCGTAGCTACTTGAAAAGCGGCAAACGAAATCTGAGGTCAGTCAGGGCTTGGCAAGGGGTTATGGGTAAGAGGGAGGAGCTCGGAGCCTAAGCTTTTGAATTGCCGGCTCGGATCCGAGGTCGGATCCGATACCCACAGGTTGCAGACGAATGAAGTCTGCCTACTTCAGATCCAAAGTTCTACAGTGTTGAATGCTTTTTGGGTAAGAGACTGACGTTCAGTTTGAGAAGTGGCTGAGCAGATTATGGTAGAGTCATCTGCTTACTGAATGCAGGTGGAGTATTGAATAACTGTTTGCAGGTCATTAATGAAGATGGAAAATAAGAGTGGGCCTAATATGGAGCCTTGTGGGACACTGAGTGAGACAGGAAGGTGATTAGATAGTTTATTTTGCCAGAGTACAGCCTGCTGACGATTATCAAGGTAAGATGTAAACCAGTTCAAAGATAGAGGATCAAGTGAAAGAGAATTTAGTGCATGAAGGAGTAGTTGGTGGTTAACCATGTCAAAAGCTTTGGATAGGTCAATGAAGACTGCAGATGAAAGACAATTATTGTTGCGATTATTGTTGATGCAGTTTGTGAAGGATAGCAGGGCAGTGGTGGTACTATGGAAAGGTCTGAAGCCATGTTGACAGTTAGCAAGTAGGTTGTTCTGGAGAAGGTGGTTGAGTAGCTGTTTATGGATGCATTTTTCCATAATTTTTGCAATAGGGGATAGTAAAGCTATGGGACGAAAGTTGGAAAAGTCATTAGAGTTCCCCCCCTTTATGTAGTGGAATGATATGCGAAATTTTCCAGATTGATGGGAAAGTTCCTTCACTTATTGTTCTAGTTATCAGAATAGAAATAGGGTAGGCTATGGCTTTAGCTCCTTTTTGCAAGAATTCTGCTGGGAGTTTGTCAGCTGAGGGGGTGGTCGGTTTTAACTTTTGGAGAAGGGAGGAAATGTAGGAAGTAGACACTGGTTGTAGGTGAAATAGAGGGCGTGGATTTGTAGAATAAGTGGACAGGTTAGATATATCAGGTGATAGGTGGCTAGCTAGAGTTTGGATGGTATCTGTGAAGAAAGAGTTAAAGGCATTTGCTGTTTGTGTGGGATTCTCAGGGTTTGAGCCTAGTGGGTTGGGTGTGATCAATTGGCCTGGGTAAAGAAGATTGTTAATACTAGTCCAAAATTTTTTGGGTTCTTTGAGAGAGGTTTATTGTAATTAGAGATAATAATTCTTTTTATCTAGCAGGATGGCTTTTTTTGTACTGTTTCTATGTTCTCTAAAGGTTTGGCGGTCTATCAGATTTTTAGTAGTACGCCATTTTGCCCAGGATTTATTTCTAAGTAGGATTTTTTGTTTAGTCTTGTTAGTGAGCCAAGGGGCTGGTTTAGCTTTGATTCTAATAGAGCGAGTTGGAGCGTGGTGATCCAGGGTGGCTAAGAATGTGGAATTAAAGTATTCCACTGCTTCATTTAGAGGGAGAGTTTTTAATGGTGTCCAATTACATTGTTTCAGTTCTGTTTGGAAAAGTTCTGGGTTAAATTGCTTTTTAGAGAGTATTGTTCTGAAAGTGTTAGGGAATATTATGTTGGTTTTATGTCTGATAATAAATGTTAGTGAATGGTCACTTAGGTCATCTGGAAGGGTTCCTGTTGTGTAGGTTTGCTGAGGAGTATTAGTAAGTATCCAATCCAAGGTACTTTCTTTGTTATTGAATCTATTGGTTCTGGTAGGGCAGTTTATAAGTTGTGAGAAGCCATAAAGGTTAATATGGGTAGTGGGGTTAGCATTAGTACAGGAATTCCAATCTATATTAAAGTCCCCAAGGACCATGGTTTCTTGTGGGAGATTAATAGAAAGCCAGTTAAGGATATACTCTAGTGTATTGCTGTTATTTCCTGGGTGAAGATGAACACAGATAATGTTTATGGCTTTACATGTGTTTACCTGAAGTTTGGAGATAATTATTTCTGCACTAGTGTCTATAGGTAAGTTAAGATTTAAAATGCTGACTTGTAGCTCTGTTTTATAGAGGATTGCTACTCCCCCTCCCTTTTTGGAAGTACAGTCTAGTCTAATGATATTGTAACCAGGTGGGGTGATTTCATTGTCTTTAATGGTAGGTTTTAGCCATGTTTCTGATAAACATAGGATATCAAATGGGTGAGCCTGTAGGAGGGCGTGAACTTGAGCAATTTTATTGCAAATACTACGTATGTTCAGATGTGCTATTGAGAATGAGTTGGTAGGTTTGGTAGGTGATAGGGTCATAGTTTTGTCTTGGTTGTTGTTTGCAGTGGTAGGGGGATAGTTAGGGCCAGGGTTGGGGTGAATGTCTCCATCTAATAGTGGGTGGGAGAGTGTTAAAGGTTTAGGCTGTTGTGGCTTACAATAGAAGTCAAATAATTTTCTAGTTTTCAGGTTAGTGAACTTAATGTGTGCTAGTCTATGATATTTGGCTAGTAGGTAGCTGGATCTGAAAATGAGGTTTAGGAAGTTTTGAGAGAAAGGTATTGTTGGTGTTGAGGTGTGTTTGTTTGGGAAGGGAAGAGTATAGTGGAGTGAATATTCATAGGAAGTAAAGAGATAGGTGACGGCTAGAGGAGGTAATAAAAAGACCCAAATCAATAAATGAACTTTGTGGGGGATGATTGGCATAGACATTTTTAAAAGATGGTGAGGTGAAAGAGAAGTGGGAGGTAGGTATTAAAAGCACTGGAGAGATATAGTAGTCAGTTAGGTGTTAGGAAAAGGAGGGATGAGAGGTAGGTATGTGGGTGGGTTGTGAAAGAAAGGGGGTTGGGAGTGTTAATGATGTGTTTTGTATGATAGGTGTAGGTATAGAGGGGTGTGTCCTTTAGGGGAATAATTGTAGGAGCAGTGGGGGCGGGTGAGATTTGGGGGCAGGGTAGGGGAGCGGAGTGAGCCTGAAGGGCGAAAGGAGCGGGTAGAGACAAGAGAGTGGTCTGTCAAGGAAGACAATCAATGAAGGATGAGAAATTCAGCAGGTAAGTTTGGATAGATGAGAAATTCAGCAGGTAAGTATATAAATAGCTGTCTTACATTTTAATGGTATCTGATGAAGTTAACACTTGTTTAACGAAAGCGCTCACATTTTGTTTTTCTTGTGGATTTTTATCATTAAATACACCTTTGGTTTATCATCACCCGAGTGATTTGTGCATGTGAAACTCTGCCTGCCAGCATTTTTATTTATTTAGTTTGTTTGCTGCTTCTGTTTTTTTTGAATATATACTAAGTATTTTCCTGTTCTTTTATCATTAAATATATTTAAACCTTTCATTGTGGCTGAGCTTTGTAGAGATATTTAAGTTTTGAGAGTACGACCATATTTATTTGGCGATCCTGTGTAGGCCATTCCTAATAGCCTTGCTCTTGGTCAAACTACTATTTGCATTAATATTATTTTCACTCATATTGGGTATCCTTTAGAAGAGCCTTAAGGTAGTTGGCAGTAGTTTCTGGTGGAAGTCATAAATACGTTATAGTCTGGGTAGAAGGAGACATAGCTAGTAAACCTGTGCCAGCCTTTCCCAGGTGTGTGTGTGTGTGTGTGTGTGTGTGTGTGTGTGTGTGTGTGTGTGTGTGTGTGTGTGTGTGTAAATCAAACCTCCTAGAGTGTGTGTGTCAGCTACTTGGGCAGGGACACGAAGCACTGGTTGGACAGAGAGAGGGTGCTGGAAGTCTTGGCTTGGACACTCAGCTGGAGTCTCAACTCTATAGCTGTACCAGTGGAGAGTCTTACTGGGGATCTGGAGATAGAGGGAGAAACCATCCCGGACTGTGTGTTCTCCATATGCACTTAAGGGAAATTGTGCTTGATTGTGCTTGATACAGAGTGCTGCACCTGGAGATACCAGTTATCCTCCCATTGAACACCCCCATTGGTGCCAATGGTGAGGATTGAGGCTCCTTGATTACCGGGCCCAGAGGTGGGTCATTACAATCCCTACAGGTGAAGCAAAGTACTACTTTATCTACCTTTAAGGCTAGTCTTGATGACTGGATAGGTAGACACAAATTCACATTGAGGTTATTATGTACTCTCTTGTTTGTTTTGGGAAGTGGGCACTATTAAGTACTCATAAAGGGTAGTAAGAATTTTTTAAGTGGGTCTATTTAAAGGTGTACATGGATAGGTCTCTTATGGTCCATGTCATTGCTTGCCTAATATTGTTCCTGTGTTTCTAAGACTGTCATGTGGAACCTCATGAAATTAACTAAGTTAATAGTTGTTGTCATAAGGCTCAAGAACTTCAGGATTACGATTGCTGATGGCATGGGATGCTGCAGCAGGAGTTCTACTGCTGTCTGCATCACAGTCTGTATGGAGGGAGATAAGTTAACTTCAGAATTGTATCCAGGTGGCAGCCTATAAACATATGTGCTTGTGATGGCCCAAAACGAGACTGCAATGGCCACCATTTCCAAGAACAGAATAGAAGTAAAAGCAATCTCTTGTGTACGTCAGAAACTCCTTTGTGATAGTGACTAGAAGCCAGAGAGTACTCTTCAATGGAGTTTAATAGAAAGCAGGAAGGAATCTAGTTATTCAGTCAATGCAGTCATGATTAATTATTGCTTCAACTCCCATTAAGAGAATGCACCGTTTAACACCAAGCAATACAGATGCAAGCACCACAACGTAGGTCATATCACCTAATCAAAATACCTCTGGCACACACTTCCGTAGACCAACTCACTAAATTCAAATGTAAATATGCACATATCTTGTTACAGTAAAGCTTTGCTCTTCTTCATTATCTGCCTATATGTATGTTCGGTTTACTATTAGATTTTCGAAGTGAACTCCATCGACTGTACTATTGTCGAAAACGGAAGTAAGAAAACGGTAATATCGAACACCAAAAGCCAACCTAGGAACGGTTTTAACATGGGTCAAGATAGGTGTTCAGTGTTATTGCTGAACTACAAACCTCTCCCCTATCTCGACCCATGTTAAAACCTGCTCCTAGGTTGGCTTTTGCGATATTACCATTTTCGAACTTCAGTGTTAGACAACAGTACAGTCAACGGAGTTCGCTTCAAAAATCTAATAGTAAACCGTATGTTCATAACAACTATTCTTTCCTGTACTGATGTAATATAATCTCACGTATACAATACTTTTTTGCTAAAATGCAAGTGTAAGTCAGTTCCTTCAACGTCATGATCCTGATATAAATATTCTTACATTTTCTGCATATTTTAATGCATTTGCTCATGTTGTACTTTGCAACCCAAGCAGAGCATGTAAATGGTCATGTCTGATCAGTGCTCCACTCCAGTAGAGAAAATAAAAAAAAAATAAAAATTACATAGAATTAAACTGACTGGGGTCATAATATCTACATTTAAAACATGAAATTGTTAACCTTTTACTCTGAAATCATAAAAAATATCAAACATAAGCTCTCTCTCATTATAAAATGTACTACTTGTTTTTATATCTAATACCAGACCTTTTAGATTTGGAAGCATAGCCTCTTCCTTGGAACAAAACTCAAATAGGACCATACACATGCACAGAGACAGAAAATGAATATTCTGAATGTTTAACAGCAGTATACTTTTTAAAAATAAAAAGTAAACTGTAGTTTATTTTTTATGAACATTCCCTCCACTATGAAGAAAGTAAACACTTTTAAGTTGCATGTGCACACTCCAGAAATGCTTAAATCTTGACTGGCATTTCTCTAGAAAGACAAGTGCCTGGACAAGCACATCCACACGTGTTTTCAGTCAAAACCAAGAAAGAATCCCTGCACTGTCCTCAAACCACTAAATTGGCTAGAACCACCCTAATCACCTCAGAAACCTAACAAGTGCCCCAGTCTTAAAAGTATCCTCCAAACCTACCTAGCCCCAGAAGCCAACACCCAGCAAACAAAGCTTTACTATCCACTCACAAAGTTAATAACTCAGCAGGAGCAGCCCTTTATTGCATTTGCATCCTCAGACTATGGGACTCACTAACTCTACCACTAAGACTCGGTCACAAGCAGTCCATTTTCAAAGACCAAATAAAAGACTATCTCAAGAACTCTTGACTATGGTCCTGCTTCTCATCAGGCTAACCCTAACAAAAACAAGCCTCTCCCTTACTACCACTGTCCTACATCTCTCTTGGCCCCAAAATATTTGGGCCTTAGTAATAAGCAAAGAAGATTCAACTGTAAATAAAATGTGCATACCTTAAGTCTTGTAACTACTGCTACACTCTCTAGTCTTACACTTATTAACATGACTGTCTACAACTAACAATGCCATATCTACAGGATCATAGCAAGTTACTAGGCTAATGGTCCTGGGGCCCTTACAAGCCTAGCCAAGAGGCTATCCCCAAAAATTAACCTCAGTCAGCACTTGTCTCCCCTGTCAATGAGGGACACAGGTGGAACCCCTGGGACAAATTTGTGATTTCCCATCCACTCATTGCGTTTGAAGAGGGTCAGTGAGGTACTCTGATGAGTATGGGAAGTCTATTCCAGAGACAGGGCATCCTCTGGGAGACGCACTTGTCTCTTCAGCAGATTTTGTTGATATTGCATATTAGATTCAGGCCTTTCAAGAAGGTAATGAGCGAGGAGTTAGACTTGCTGATATAGAGCATCTCTAGTAGGGCAGAGTCAGAGAATGCCTTGTAGGCGAGACACAGCTCACCTCTGAGTAATCTGTACGATACCGAGTAGAGTGATAGTGATTTGAGCCTGTCCGCATAGGACAGGTGTTGGAAGCCATGGATTCTTTGTGAGGTATTTCTGTGGCCTTTTCATTTGGTGCAGATGCTTGGAGAGGTACATACCAAATGGGGCATTATATTCAATTGGTCTAATGAGAGAGGAGTATAGAGAGATAATGACCTCTTTTTTTCTGGATGCAGTCCCTTTACTTATGAGATGAACTAAGTAAAAGGCTTTTTTGACCATTGCCGCAAGATGATGGTCAAATGTGAGATTGTTATCAACCTGAGTACCCAGGTCTCTCACCACAAGTTGTGTGTTAAGGGGGGGTTGCCACTGATGTGGTAATCAATAGGTACCAGGTTTCTGTCGAATGGTATGAGGATACCTTTTTGGCATTTAGCTTGAGGCCATGACTTTGAAACTAGTCATTATTTGCTGGGAGACCCTCTAGCAGTATGTTATCATCATTTGGGGAATCAATGACAGCACCCACGCCATTTACTATTTTACCTCTTAAAGGGTGCATTACCCTAATGCAACCTGAATATCTTGTCTAACTGCCACTAAATTTAACTGGGTATCTATACATTTACTCATGCATATGCATTGCCTGCGGCCTTTTCACTACAAATGCTTGTATATAATATTTTCTATTTTAACATGATATTGTGATTGCACTAGTGTAGAATATATCGCACATGAAAGTTATGTACTGACCATAATGATAGATTCATGTTGTCTTATTCCTTCTGGCTCAACAGTTGGGTTATCTGATCCAACCTCAGCACTTTTTTTTTCAAGAGCTTAGATCCAGTGGGTCTGACTCCTTCCCTACACAAGAATTCCCTAGGGAGTAGGGAGGGAATGTTAAGCTGGATGGAACAAGACAACATGGATATAGCATTATAAGTACAAAACTTTCACATCCAATGTTATCTTTTCCATC
The DNA here is from genome assembly GCF_019279795.1 of Protopterus annectens. Classification (NCBI taxonomy): domain Eukaryota; kingdom Metazoa; phylum Chordata; order Ceratodontiformes; family Protopteridae; genus Protopterus; species Protopterus annectens. Next base: position 1,493,639,690 of record NC_056732.1, read on the forward strand.
TGACTCAACAGTTGGGACAGATTCTCAGGGTACCCTAAAAACACCAGTGGTATCATGGAAGGATATTCCCAAGTTTTATGAAGCCAAAAGATGTACGAGATGTAGCCTGTACATCCAACCTGTAATGCAACACAAAGTTATGAACTGCAGACCAAGCAGCCACAACACAAATCTTACTGATGTGAACTCTAGTGAAATAAGCAGTGGAGCCAGCCACAGTTCTAAATGACTGAGCCTTTGGTTTGCCAGGTAAAGTTAGTCCCTTTTTTCGTAAACAAAGGGTATACAGTTTAAAAGCCGCCTGGACAGCCTCTTTTGATACCTCTTCTCCCAATTTAGCCTTTGAAAATAAAATAAAGAGCTAATTTGACTTTCTGATATCCTTTGTGCAATGTAAATAAAACCTGAGTTGGCAAAGTCCAAAGGTCAAGTATATTCCCCTTTATTGGAAAAACTTGGAAAGAACACTGGTAGGTTGACAATCTAATTAAAACTTGCTTCAGATGCCACTTTTGGTAGAAAATGAGGATTAGTTTGCAAGGATATAAGAAAGACAAGGTAAGGAGGTCTGCAAGACAAAGCTTGCAGTTCAAAAGCCCTCCTGGCTAAAGTAATTGCAACTAGAAAGACAGTCTTCCAAGTAAGGAATTTCAAACCTGCTGAGGATGCAGGCTCAATAGGGGACCCAGTTGACACCTTTAGCAGGAAAGTAATATCCCATGGGAGAAATGAATCCCTGATCTGAGTTCCCATCAAAAAGAGCCTTGGAAATTTTTAAGGAAGCAATGAACTTTGATTGTAGCCCATACGAAAATTCAAAATGGGTGTGAACTGCACTTGTTGAGAAACTGGCACTGTTCTGAAATAAATACACTAAGAAATCTAAAATGAATTAGTAGAGTTGAAAAGGGAGTCCAAATCTTTGAAAGAAGGCCACATGGCAAATCTTTTCCATTAGTCAAGATAATGTTTGCTTTTTACAAAAATGACATGATACGAACAACTGAAGTAGACAGCCTGGCGACTCTGGCCACCATTATAACTGGAGAAACCATGCAGTCAGTTTCAGGATTTTTATGTCTCAGGGAGGTTGACCAGACAGATGAATCAGAAGGTCCAGATGTGGATCCAGTACCCACAGTGGGTATTTCAAATAAGGCCAAAGAAAGGAGAAGCAAATATGCAGAGGCCAAAAGAGTGCAATGAAAATGACTTTTACCTTGCACCTCATAGGTTTTCTTTAAGGAAGGAGAGGAGGCTTTTGAAGTAGAAGGCACTGATACTCCTGCTTGGCCAGGGACAAGATCCTTAAGAATCAACTTATTGCGATGCTCAGCAAGTGCCCTGGTCCTTAAAGAGGCACAGACTTCTTACTAAACTTCAAGGTAAGCTACACCTAAGCAAAAGACAAAATGTTATGAAAGTTTTGGGGTGGAATTTTGTAACCACAAGCAACACAAGTCATCAAGAAACAACTAACTCCATTAAAAAGGGAAAGGGACCAACAACAAATTCACTAATATGGACAAAGCACTATGCCCTATTACAGGAAAGAACGTGATTTAAACTAAGCTAAGCAAAAAATACTCTTTTTGTGGGTAGGGAAGATGGGAAAAAGAACTCCCTTAAAAAAGTAAGTAACAACTTACCAAATAAAGTCACAAAAATGACACAGCCAGGAAAATAGGCTACAAACTGAATGAAAAATCTTAGAAAGGATACATTTAAATCACTTATCCCACCTCAGAAACAGAGCACTCAAATCACATCTGACTCCTTAAGCAGTAAACGAGATCTGATGTAATCTGAGGAAACGAGGGAAATTATCGGTAGGAGAGGAGTCAGAGCCCTGGGTCCACGCTCTTCAAAAAGTGCCTATGTGGGATCCAGTCAGATCCTATAAAGCAACTACTGAATCAAACAGAAAGGACAACATTGGATCAGTGTGATTGTACCACTGTGAATATATTTTTCTATTAAATACATTTTTATGGTGTGAACTAGTTCAATATACAGGTGTGAGCCTCTTAACATCCTTTTGCACAATGTCTGACTGCATTTACATCCATACTGTACAAGCAGACCTAAATGCGATTGGCCATTGTGCAGATGGACATTAAGTGAAGCCCAATACAAAGTATAGGGTGTTCACTTAACATCCATGCTGCTTAACATTCTGCGGGATAGAACCTATCCCAGACATTAAGCAGCGCATACCTGTACTACTGTTTAAAACATTCTAATACTGCATTGTCAAAGATGACACTAATGTTTAACTTACATGTGCATTATACAGTACATATGTACCTTTTCTCCTCTGGCCTCTGATACAAAGGGATTCTACACCCAGTCAGATATCCCAGGCCAACAAATGAAAATAAATATCAGTAAGTAATAAGACTACAGCCTTATAATTTCAGTGACCTGACTCCTACTACCTAAATATATAGTGTGTCAAATAGGAGTTGTACAACCTGGCAACTGAAACACAAAAAGAACTAATCCATAGCTAGAGTACTTTAACAGAAAACGCTAAGGCAACTGAATTTAGTTGAAATGCTTATTCTTATTTACTTGAGATGTTTTCCATTGCATGGAGACTTTTCTAGAAACAAAATTACTAAATACCAGTCAAAATATCCCTTCCAAGTGCCTAAGTTTACCTCTACAGGAATTTTATCAATTGCAAATAGTTAACACAAAACTCAAAACTCCGCAATTTACCAATATACTTACTTTCTTCTAAAGTGCTCTTATTTTATTTATTTATTTATATTTGTTGACCGGGAGTGTCCGACTGGACGTAGGTCCATTTTCAGCGGAGGCCCGGGGAGAAAAGCTCCACAGTTAAAATAAACAGACAGTAGTTACATTGGATTACATAGCGATTAACAATTTACATAGCAATTACTTACAACATATTTACAGATGAAGAACATAGTACATCAGTAGACAACTAGAATCTTTATCTGTGAAGTACATAACAGACATTAACAAATGTTACAAGAAGAAGTTCCTGCTGTATAATAAGTACTGGCTTATGAGCATCTGAGCTTGCTATAATCAAGGTAGTTAGTGGAGTGGAAAGAAAGGTAGTGGTTGGATGGCGAGGGTGATATTAGAGTGGGAGTTGCAAGGGCATAGCCAGCATGTTTTAGGTGCACTTTTAGTAAAGTTTTGAAGTGGGTGCATGATGGTATGGAGGTAATTGTGGGTGGGAGGGAGTTCCATAATTTGGCTATGGTGCAAGAGAATAGTGCTTCACCAGCAGAGTTATTGGCTTTAGTGATCTGCAAGTGATTTTGTTGCTGGATCTTAGTGGTCTGGTGGTGCGATAGGGTTGGAGTAGATTCTGGAGGGATGGGACATTTAGTGGATGATTTACTAGTTTGTGGGCAAGTGAGAGTTGATACCATTGAAGGAGGTGAGGGAGTTCAAGCCAGCCCAGTTCAGCAAGTGAGAGACAGTGGTGACTACGGCAGGATGCCCTATGGCAATTTGGCGATTTTGTTGTAGCAGGTCTCTAGCTTGTTTAAATTGCATTGCCTTAGGTTGGTATATATTGGACAGGCATAAAGTAGGGTGGAGATAAGGTGGGAATTTGCTATTGAAATCTTTGCTGCTTTGGTGAAAAGTTGCTTATTTCTGTATAAGCTCCTAGTTTATTGTGGACTTTTTTTATGGTCAAGGATATGTGAATGTCAAATTTTAGTTTATTGTCTATTTCCACTCCTAGCAATTTGGTGTTTTCAGTTGGGTATATAGTGGTGTTGTCTTTTGCTGTGATGTTAAAGTGAGAGTTGTTTTGAGTATGTTTGGTGGGTTGGAAGATGAGTAGTTTAGTTTTGTTTGGGTTGAGTATTAATTGGGCATCGGATAACCAAGTTTCAACAGAGGAAAAGGCTTCCTGTGTGACTTTTTGCAGTTTGGGTAGGGACTGGGCTGAGCAGATGATGGTTGAGTCATCTGCGTATTGTATGAGTGTGCCATGTTTGGTGGCAGAGGCTAGATTATTGGTGAAAACAGAGAAGAGTAGGGGTCCAAGGATGGATCCTTGGGGAACCCCTATGGTGACAGGTAGTTGGGGAGATATGTAATTCTGCCATTCAATGGATTGTTGGCGGTCAGACAGGTAACTCTGAAACCAGTTGGTGACCGATTGTGAGAAGGATAGGTTATTGAGGACAGAGATAAGTTGTTTGTGTGGGACCATGTCAAATGCTTTAGATACGTCTAGGAAAGTAACAGAGGAGAGATAGCCATTGTTTTTATGCTGAAGGATAGTGTTAGTAAAGGAGAGTAAGGCAGTGGTGGTGCTATGGTTTGGTCGGAAACCATGCTGAGTATTGGAAAGGAGGTTGTTAGTCTGAGACCTGAGAGTGTATGCATCTCTCTAGTATTTTGGAGAGTGGAGAGAGAATAGCTATGGGGCGGTAATTGGTTAGTTCTGTGGAGGGTCCGCCTTTGTGGAGGGGAATTATATGTGATACTTTCAACAGTGTGGGAATGTAACTTTCTGAAAGAGATCGGTTAATCAAGATGGATACTGGGTAGGCCAGAGCATCAGCTGCGATTTGTAGGTATTCACTTGGGAGGTTGTCTGCTGCTAATCTGGAGGGCTTAAGTTTAGTTAAGAGTTTTTTTATGTTGGAGGTAGGCACAGGAGAAAAAGAGAAGGCAGTGGGGAGATTACTAGCTGAAGGTATGCTTTGGAGGGGAGGGGGGTTGTGTTGTTTAGCTAGTGATAGTATGGTTTGTGTGAAGTGTGTGTTGAATGAGGTAGCAATATTTTCTGAGGAGTGAGGGATGTTAGGAGGAGGGGTACTGACTTTACCTGGGTGGAGGATGGAGTTTATGGAGGACTAGAATTGTTTGGGGCTGTGTTGAGATAAGTCAAGGGCAGACTGGTAGTATTGGAATTTGTCCTGTTTTATTAGCTTTTTGACTCTATTGCGTAGTTCTAGGAATTTCTGTCTAGTTAAGGGGGTTTTGGTTTTGCGCCAGTGCTCCCAGGCTTTATCCCTGTTTTTCATTTCTGACTTAGTGGTTTTCTGTAGCCATGGGGAGGGTTGTGCTTTGATTCTGGAAAGTCTTATGGGGGCATGGTAATTAAGAATGCTCAGGAAGGTAGTATTAAAAAATTCAACTGCGTCATCAAGGCTGAGGTACTTTAGAGGATGCCAGTTACATTCTTTGAGGGATGAGATGAATGTGAGTGGGTTAAAGTTTAGTTTTTTATGTATTTGACGGTAGATGACAGGTTTAGTTTGGTATAGGTATTTTTTGAGTAGGAATGTTGGGGAGTGATCACTGAGGCTATCTGATAAGCAGCATGTTATATATGACTGGGGGCTCTTACTGACTAGTTTCCAGTCCAGGGTAGTGTGCTTGCTGGAGTTTTTATTTATCCTGGATGGCGACTGGACATGTTGGGTGAAGCCATGAAGGTTTACATGATGGGTTGGATGGTTGCCAGAACAAGATTGCCAGTCAATAGTGAAATCACCTAAAATGATATTTTCTTGGGGGAGATGGTGGGTAGACCAGCTGAGGAGGTTTTCTAGTGGAGGGATGTTTTGGCTAGGTGGGACGTAGCATCCAATCATGTTGATGGTTTTGTTTTGGTTTATTTTGAGGTCTGTATATATTATTTCTTCATTGCCTATTTGTGGAGCTGATGATTTTAAGATCTGGATGTTTAGATGTTGTTTAAATATTACAGCTACACCGCCTCCTTTCTTGTTTAGCCGGTCTACTCTTAGTATGCCATAACCTGTGGGGAGTATTTGCTCACTGGTAATGTGAGGTTTTAGGCAGGTTTCTGTCAGGATGACTATATCTGGGGAGTTCAAATCTATAGTGGCATGGAGTTCATGGATTTTGTTGGATATACTTCAAATATTTAGGCTTAGTAGAAGGAAGTCACTTGGCTTTCTATTGGCTGTAATATGGGAGAAGTTGTGGTTTCTAGTCTGATTATGAGGATTGGGGTTGGAGATGGTAGGGCCAGGGTTGGGGTGAATATCTCCACTTAGGGCTAGTTTAGATATGCATGAGGTTATTAGTTTTCTCAGTTTTTGAATGTGTTTGTTTATAAGGAAAACTTTATGATTGTGCTCTTTGGGTAATAGGTATGGTGGGAGGGTTACTGTGTAAAGTTGTAGGGATGCTTTATGCTTGAGTAATATAGTTGGTAGAATATGTGGGGGGTGCATAGGGATGTTTCTTGAGTTGGTGGGAGGGGAGCTGAGTGAGGGTGAGACATGAGTGGTAGTGTGAGTAGTAGTACAGTGGTAGTGATTGAGTGGGGGAATGATGGAGCTTTGGTAGGATGTAAGATATGCAAGGAGAGTGCAAGCAGTGAGCATAGGTAAGGTATGCCTGTACAAGTTAGCTGAGGAGGAGTGATAGCAGTGGGAAGATGGAGGAGGTAGTGGTGGGTTAGTGCTGTGGTTGGCTACTGGAAAGATGGGAGGGGTTTGTGAGTGTAATAAAGGTGGGACCACTGGGGTGGGAGGAAATAGGGGGCAGGGTGGGGAGAGAAGTGGGTAGAGACCCTGTTAGTTGCTCTTTTGAGGGGGCTGGAAACAATCAGGTAACAGAGTTAACTGATAAATGAACATTTGATAGTGACACGGGTGGTTGTAGTTGTAAAACTGGTGCCTGCCACAGGTAATATTTATTAACTTTGGGATTGTCTTAAGGTAATAAACAGGGAAGGGGGAGGGGAGAACAAGGGTGTGAGCAGGCAGTTCTTTATACTGCTGCTAATGAGCCAAAGCAAAGACAAGTTTGTGTTTAAGAAACAATCACAATTGACCAAGGACTGTTCTGAAACTGTAAGTAATTTCTTAACCATTTGCCAGGTGGAAAAACAGGATAACCTTGTATCAGTAGGCTACTGTGGTCTCAGTTTAAATTAACAAACACACAGTATTGATCAGTTATGGATACTATTTGCTAATAGAAGGGAATAAGAGAGAAAGTAGAAGATGAGTGTGTGTGTGTGTGTGTGGGGGGGGCTGCTTACAAGCCAAAGCAGAGTGCTCTCCAGGGGAAAATGAATATTGGCTCAAACAGGTAGACACATACTCAAAGTTAACTTTAGCTGTTTGCAGACAGTTCAGACCCGGACTGCACTTTTCTTATAAAAATGACAAAGGTGGTACCGCAGTTGAATACTTAAGAGTGGTGTTAGGTCTAGAAAAAAAAAAAAAGAGTACAGAGAGGAGTAAGCACTTTGAGATGGTAAAGATATATTAGAAAGATTACAAAAAAACAACTGAGCAAATAGCTACTGTATATGCAGGAAAATGTCTTGAACCAACAACTAGTATATGCAGATACTGAGCCAATTGGAAACACATCTGTTAGAAAAACCTCAAGACAGTTATGCAGTCATACATAAAAATATAGCGAGCAGCACTCTGTCGAGGTTGTCTAATATGATTCTATCCACCAGTAACAGCACAATTATATAGAAATAATTTAGACACTAGTATGAGCTGTCTACACACAACACAATTACATGAATAACATTAGTGAACAAGGTGCAGCTATGCAAACAAACCATTCTAGTATACTAAAAACAACTTGGTGCAGACAAAATGCTAGCATGGCATAGTAACTTCCAATAATAAAGCATAAATCATATTAGATGTCTAACACAATTCAACATAAACATATACAGTTGTAAAATGTCTAACACAATTCAACATAAATAGTCATTTACAGTTGTAAAACACTTACTGGAGAGACACTGAGCTCCTTTATGGGGCCTGCAGTAGAGTGGATTGTAGTTGTAAAAATACCCCATACTTACCTGTAGGAGAATAGATTGTAGTTGTAAAAATACCCCATATTTACATGTAATGTGCAATCAAACTGCCCGAGTGTCATGTAATTCAGTTTTAAAATAAGTAAAATTGCATACACACACACACACACACACACACACACACACACACACACACACACACACACACACACACGTGTGTGTAGCCAACCAAAAGCAGCTGTAGCAGATTTGCTCAGATGTGTAATGTTTAAAAAAAATTGTACATGATAGAAATTGACGGCTACTTTTATAAATCAATGAACAACCCCCCCCCCCCCGCAAACTCTCTGAATTCAAGTCAAGGCAAATGTACTCATTTCTTGGAGTTGCATGAAACATACAAACATGGCATTGTACAAATTTATGAAACTGTTCTCAGGTAAATATTCAGAAACTTGTATACTAAATTAATCACAGCAGCCTTTTTATAAGTAAATTCCAGCAAAAAAGAACTCACTTTTTTGTAAGTAAATGAATTACTCACATATAATACTATTAGTAGTGTCCAGTAAAACTACAGTTTACTAAATTAATCTACTCTAGCTTAATAATCACTGATGTAGTTACAATATAGCAATAACCCATGCCTGGGTGTGGGTGATGCTGGATTTACCCACGGTTGGTGTGGTTTGGTCACGAGGGCGAAGCCCGAGTGGCCAAACAAAGCCAACCGTGGGTAAATCCAGCATTGCCCACCAGAAGTGGTTATTGCTATTATAATGACATTATTTAAGAAAAAATAACTTTTTTTAAATAATGGCATTGTATAATGCCTCCTGCTGCCCTTCACAGCTGTCTGGTATTCTGCGGCAGTTCTGATGTACTGCGCATGCCTCACGCAGTACATCAGAGCTGTGGAAAAAGCAACGGAGAAAGCAAGATCTCCGTTGCTTTTTACTGTTTTGCTATGTTAAATGGGTTTAACATGGCGAGACATTTTAAAAAGCAACGGAGAATCTCTGTTACTTATTTTAAAGCTGTCTGCTATGTTAAACCCATTTAACATATTAAATTTTGAAAAACAACGGAGAAAGCAAGATCTCCGTTGCTTTTTACACTCGCTATGTTAAAGGAGTTTAACATAGCGAGACAGCTTTAAAAAAAGCAACAGAGATCTCTGTTGCTTTTTTTAAACGTGTCTCACTATGTTAAACTCCTTTAACATAGCGAGACAGTGTTTTAAAAAAGACTTATATTAATGGAAAAAGTCCGGGCGACCGGACCTTTTTCCATTAGTATAAGTGGATTTACAAAGTGCACGGTGACCAATCAGCGTGCACATTTTGGAATATTAATGGGGGGTCATGGTATAATAAATGATAATTCATTCACAGGGTCTCATTAATCCCTCTCTTTTCTCATGCAAGTCCACTTTTTTCCCTTCCTGCATATTTTTTAGTTGGGTCTAAACAGTTTAAATCTTAAAGCTCTACCTTTAGTGAGTCCAACATCTTTATCAGTACAATTCTCATACATATCGGGAGCTTTCTAGATAATATATTCCTATTTAGTCTTGCAGGTGCAATTTATCATGAAGCAAGAAATTAATTTCATGTTGCCAGTAAATTTCTATGACTTCTGCAAATCAAATATTAAGCCAAACTTACAGTCATGAAACATTTACATTGCTTCATAATTATTTTAGCTCATTCTACTTACAACCATAAATACAAGGCTATATGAACTTTATTTTCCGAGCTCAGTCCTCATTTAAACAACACAGATTCAAACCATGGCAAACTGGTCATATTGTATACAGACTTTGTTTACTACTGCTAATACGTCCATTGTCTCTGCATATTAAATACATTTTTGTAAAACTTTATGGCTTAAGCATAGAATACTACAGCAGTATATTTTTAATAAATCTGAATTTGCCAATTCTTGCACTCACACTGTCTGCCTTACGCATCTTAAGGGTCCGAATGGAGAGGTGAAGAGTCCAAATACAGCAATGATAAAAATCAGCAAGCAAAAAGAGAGCAGTATTGTTGGAGCCGAATTTATCCTCAAGTTTTGTACCTTCATGAGGTAGACCTTGTTTTTACAAAATCTCACCAACATGACACTGATATAGAATGTATTTTATATAGCATATATCATGGACAGAAGTAGGTTAAAAAAAAAAGAGAGCTGGGTGCACAAGTCATGGGATAAAAAAGTGCCCACTCCTGGTAAGCAAACTAGTGCCAGGACTGGAAAAAAATGACAGTGTAGAATCCTCAAAACATGGAAACATTCCTACAATAGGGTTAGGCCAGGCTCAAGGGGAGGATGCCCCAGATGCCCTCTCGTTGTAGAAGTAGTGGTCCACAAAAATCACAAAAAACTGACAGGCCAAAAAAGCACCATAAAGATGATAGAGTGGGACCACTGAGGATAAGAAAGAAATTATATATTGTTACTATTATGCAAGAAGCCTCAAATTTCCACACAAACGATATACAAAAAGATTGAGAGAAATTAGAGGAAAGAAAATACTTGCAGAACAAAAATGGTCAAAAGCTTCAAATCCAATTTTGTATTCATTAATACTACAGATTCATAAAAACATTACTGGACCATTTGGAAAAAGTAGAGACCGAGAAAGTACAAAAATATAAAAACAATATATAAAGGTATAAAAAAATAGGGACATGGGAAAGAAAGAGACATCTGATATGGTACAATATTTATGCAAAGGAGAAAGCCAGATTAATTAATATAAAAAATATAGCCCCAAATATTAAAAGAGAAATACAGGCAAAGGCACCCAGACATGGAAAATATCACAACACAAAAAATAAGATCACAAAGGGAGAATGTAGAGCAGAAGATTAATACAGCAGCAGTCAAAAGAAGCTGAAGTTATGGAATATCTGAAAACTGAAGGATTTACTGTAGAAAGTCTAACACAGGTTATGTCACAGCATGATAGAACACAGAGTCCTCCAAGTGAGGAGTAACAGGAGGAGCAGGAGACATTTGAGAAATATGGACATAGAAAACAAAGAGACTTAATATGCTGCAATATTTATTTAAAGGAGAAAGTAGAACTAATTAATAAAAAAGCAGCACTAGAGATATCCTAAAAGAAATATGGGAAAAGGCACCTGGATATGGAAAATATTACAATACAAAAAAAATATATAAGAAAACCAAGGGGGAAGTAGAAAAGAGGACTAGTAATGGAGAAGTTAACGAAACAGAAACTGAAGTTATGGATTACCTGCGAAGTGAAGGGCTTAGTGTAGAAAATCTAAATCTGATATCACAGCATGATAGAATACGGAGTCCCCAAACTGAGGAGAAACCAGTGAAGCGGGAAGTAGCTGATCAGTTGTCATATGAAGATACTTTGGAGCCTTCAGTAGGAAACCAGTACAACAGTTCAGTTGGATTTGCACAGCAAAGGAAGGAACAGGAAACTGTGGCAACTCTGATGCAGTCAATGCTCTGAAGTGATAGGTCAGCGAGTCCCCATATGAAACAGCAATAGATGGCACAGGATGAAGCTGAAGAGAATATGGTACAGAAAGATGTTCTGGAACTTTCAGTAGAATGTCCGCAGGAAATGGAGAACAAAGAATGTGCCCTTAGTTTAGATTGAAATGATCTAAGGGAAACGTTGCTTGACTTAATAGAGATGGATTGAAATATTAAGATTGGTGAAAGAAATAGAGTACAGAAAGTCAATAAGACCTAAAATGTTAGACGTTTGATAAGACAAATGAACACAATAATCAAGACTGTTCATAGAAATTCATGCCATATAACAGAATTAAATAGGACATATTACTGTGCAGCTAAATTAACCAAGAAAGTCTTACCACAAAAACACAGGGCAGTAACATAAAGGAAGGGGAGAAACCAAATGCCATCATGGAAGCATCGAACAGAGAAAACTATAAAGCAATTAAGTGTCACAGTTCAGAGAGTATAGAAGAGGGAACAGATCAACAAAAATACTCAGAAAGATGGACATGATAAAAGCAACGCATAGTATTAAAACAAATCAGGATCTGCAAATAATAAACTAAAGATATCAGCAAAGACAGAAAAACTTAGCAGATATGTAGATAAATATAAAGGAGAAGTACAAAATAAGCAATTTATTGATGGCCCCAAAAGTTTTATAGGGAATTGGGAAACAAGGCAAAAGGACTATAAACACCACTAAACAAAAGACACATATCTATGAAGATCTGTGGAACATAAAGATGCTGAATGGATAGAAGTAGTAAAAGAAAGAATAAGAAGTTCAAATGTACAGGATATAAAATTTGATGAAGTAATGGTCAGAGAAATTGAAACAAAATTAAGAAAAGCTCCTAACTGGAAAACCCAGGTCCAGATGCAGTACCTAACTTCTGGCTGAAAGTATTAACATCTTTACATGAAGCTTTAGCCATGAATAAGAATTATTTATATGAGCACCCCGAACAGACGCCAACCTGTTTAACAGGAAAAATTATATTCCTCCTTAACAGTGAACCTGCAAGGTATCCTCAAAACTATAGACCAATAAATTGTCTTCAGACAATGTAAAAACTATACACTGGAAATGATCCCAACAGAGTTTAGAGCCATTTAGAAGAAAACTCAATCATAGCAATAAAACAAAAGGGTAACAAAAGAAAGTCATATGGAACAAAGGATCATTTGCTGTTAAATAAAGTCATAATGGAGAATTGTAAAAAGGGGTAAGCATGGCATGGATAGACTACAAAAATGCATTTGACAGCATGCAACATTCATGGATAAAAGAGTGCTTACAAATATATAAGATGCACCCTGCAGTGATCATGAAACAGTAGCAAACCACTCTGCAGCTACGCTATGATAAAGGGCAAACTATTTTCCCAGAGATAAAAATTCAAAGGGGGAATATTCCAAGGTGACTGTCACTGCTGCACTTTTGTCTTGTCCTTAACCCATTAAGCTGCCTACTTAGATTAGATCATGGCTACAATTTGGCTCCCATAATACAACAAACTGTAAAGACTCTTCATCTTCTTTTTTTTGTGGATGATTTAAAAGTGTATAGTTAATCAGATGAGGAACTGAAAGCACAACTGCAAGTGGTCAGAACTTTTTTTAGATTATACAAGAATGTCATTTGGTCTTGATAATGTGCAAATCAACTTTTAAAGCAGGAAAGTTGCAGCACCAAGAAAATATCAGTCTGGGAGAGGAATGTGATAAAAGAACTTAAGTAGGGGTGTATAAATATTTGGAAACTGATGAAGAATCAACAATAAAACATCAACAAATGTGAATATTTTAAAAGACTTAAAATTAACACTGAAAACAGCCCTGACATCTAAGAAAAAAGTACAAGCTATAAACTAATTTGCTCTTCCCGTTCTAACTTACAGTTTTGGCATGACTTACTAGCCCCAAAAGGTACTGGATCAGTTGGACAGGAAAACAAGGAAAAATGATTCATGCTCATCAAATGAGTTATAAAAATCAGTGTACACCAAGATTATATATTGTCCATTCTGAAGGAGGTATATGCCTCCTTGAAATTGATTACATGTACAGATCTGCAGTCATAGGACTGCATACATATTTGTTGACCTTACAAGGCCCAAACTAAAACATGAGGAGATTAAATCCAAGATGACTTCCCTGCTTAGTTTATCAGAAGTTTACTGGTGTCAAGCAAGAATGGAGATCAAATCAGAAGTAGATAAAAATCAGGCAGTAACCGAGTGTGTCAGAAAACAAAAGAAGAAATATAAGGTCAAGGATCAGATGAGAAGGAAGACATGTGGAAAATGCATAAATATAGTTGCAAGTGCATAAAACTCTTGGAACAATCTCATGTTGATGGGATCTAAAGTAGGAATGGTTAAGGAGATGTGAATTTAAACCAAAATATGAAAGGTTAATATTGGCGGCCCAGGATAGTGGAGACCTGCCACCCACTTAATTGAAAACACCAAAACCCTGAAAACCAGAATAAACCCCCTGCGAAAACGAGATGGGACACCCAACTGGCTACAGGACTAAACGGGCACTCAGGTAAATAGCCAGGTCAGACTCTAAACCAGTCACAAGTGGTGTCCCACAGTCACAAAGGCTCTGTCCTCCTGGGCTGCATATACTACTATACAGCTCAGACAGGCAAACACAGGAGGACTACAGCTAACCCGATGACACCAAACACGGAACTGTTCAGGACGCTGAATCTGAACTCGGACTGACAACACTCCACTCTCCAAAAAAATGCCTTTTGGCCACGAAGTCATGGTCAAAGTCATGGTCTCAAAACCAATGCCAAAAAATCATAGTCATCCCATTTGGGAAAAACAAAACACCCACATACCCACATACATGGCAGCACCTTAATACAGAAAGAAAATAAAGAGATCTGGGACCCAGAGGACCCAGGTAGATAGGTAATGGACATATCTCGCCTCATGGAAATCCTTCTATGTAGCCCATCTAATTATCTAATTACTAAGGTTCGCAGGGAGAAATAAAGAGGTTATAGTGTCCCTCTACTGGTCACTCATCAGACCCATCATAGAGTACAATGCCCCATTGAGGGAGTACCTCACAAGACAGACACTCCCCAGCAGGAAAAACACCAAAAGTACCTCATCAAGAGGATTACTGGCCTCAAACATATGTCCTATGCAGCCTGCCTGGAAAAACTCCACCTGTACTCAGTGGCATATCGCTTACTCAGAGGTGATCTCTGCCTGACTTACAAAGCCATGTCCAACTCAGATTTGATGGACATGCTCCACCTAAAGAAATCCAAGTCACTGCGAGCCACTCACTCTAGTGAGCTAAACCTCGCCACAACAATAAATAGAACATGCTGGAGGGATAGATTCCTGTCACAGAGACTCCCCATGATTTGGAACAAAATTCCTAACTACATTAGGCAGAGCCCCTCACTAACACTCTTCAAGAGAAACCTTGACGAATGGATGGGTAACAGAAAATACACCCCTTGGATCACTTCATTGGCTCCTCTTGACAGTGGCTCAGTTAATTAATCAAAGGGGTGGCGAAAGCTGACACACTCTGGTTAGGCTTATAAATGCCCTTGGGTAAACAGCCTCGTACCTACCGATGAACCTATGATAATCCATATGAATTGCAGGAGGAGTCAATTCTGGGCATATTGCAGGTGCCGCGAAGAGCACTTCTGGCTAATATCAAAGACTGAAACAATACTAATTTCATGAAATTAAATATACTTTGACTTAGGAATGGGGACCATTCCCATCATAGTAATAGAAACTTAAAACACTTGGAGAAATTAAAAAGGCATCTTAACGTAGGCTTCTTCTTAAGCTGTGTTTCCAAAGTAAAGACTTAAAAAAAAAAAAAGTAATTGAAAAGTCATGGGCAATCAGACGTTATGCAGCTGAAACACTGGTATGTCCTTAAGTGGTCATTTGTATATATTCTATGGGGCTTCACTACAGGAGGTTTAAGGTATTACACAGAGAAGACTTTATCTTAGCTGAGTCTTTCTCCGTAGTCTTTTTCTTACACAGGCCTGGAATATCTTTTTTTATTTTCAGAAAATGACAACACACACACACACACACACACACACACACACACACACACACACACACACACACACACTCTCTATGGGGGAATGGAGTGTTTATAATAGTATAACCCTATGAACCTTTATCCCAATCCTACAAACCACTGAGGACTTCTGAAATTAGATCTACTGCATACCAAATTCCAATTTATGATTCATGCCAGCTTCAGAGAAATGCAAGACAAATGACAAATAGGAGTTATAATCTGCATAAAATTAAATCAGACATGTCAAGTCACTGTGACTGATGAAGGCAGAAGACACCCAAATTTGTACCACCAATGTATAAAAGGAAAATTCTGGTATCAAAGGGCTGCTCACCAAGAGAAGAGGGGGTTAAGCAGTCGATGGTCTGATTTATTATTCTACGTGGAGGGTGAAAGGACTAACTTCAGGTGAAGTTCCAGGTAACAACAGACTACAAGGGCATAACATTTGCAAACTGCCCTTGGCAGAGTGACATAGTTTTTGTTTGTGCAAATATGTATTTATTTAGACTGACTGGGATAAAACCCTTCTTAGATAAGGCCCAGGGAGAAAAGCTCCAACATTAAACACATATACATAAAATGCAGTTACATTATATCAGAAGGAATACAAAATATTGGTAAGTGTACATACATGAGAGAAGAAGCTTAACTATGGAAATATTAGACAGGGGGAAGGGGGTTGATAATGAAATACACTGTGATATGTTAGTAGCAGAGCAACTATGACAAGATTAATACATATAAGATTGGAATGTAAAGCAATTAGGACAGTGAAAATAGGCGGGGCTACTTGGATGGTTATAAGGAGTATTTTGGATAGATGAGGACAGACAGGGATGAAACTGTAACAGAATGACATATACATTTAAAGCACTACATGTAACTACACAGAGGGGCTGTCTGTGCTGTACAGGAATAAAAAAGGTAAATACTATTGAGTACCCTGACTGCCAAAGAAGGCTCCTTTCATTCTGCCACATCAGTGGAAAACAGGTGACTGGTGAGGGACATAAATTAAGATGTCTGGCAGAAGTGACAAATATTGGGACGTACAGAAAAGTCTGAGGTCTGGACAGGATTAAGAGCAACAGATAAAAAGCTGAAAGCAGCCGACAGCCTGACTGCAATTCAGTAGAAATGTTCTCCAGAAGAAAAAGCAAGCAACTCTACAGCTTCACATCTACAAACTACTGCTGTACATGATCCACTTTGGCTGCCATTATGTATGCAGAATGTTTGGTAACCACATGAAATGCTGGGGCCCGCTACAGCGAGTCACAAAACGTGGAGAATAAATGAGCGAAAGTTCAGACTTGTATATACCAAGTCCGAGATGCCATTTCTGAACATATTCCCTTTTCTCTGAGGTATGGCAATCACGGAGTTCTATATATGCTGTGTATGTGTGTGTGTGTATATATATATATATATATATATATATATATATATATATATATATATATATATATATACATACACACACACACACACACACACACACACACACACACACACACACACACACAAAAAAAGTTTTAAGGGGAGAAGTGATTTTCACTCTTCTCTGGTTATCTGGCTTTTTTTTCTGGCTTTTTGGCACTCAGCATTTCAAGTGCCGAAATTTCAGTAGGGAGATGAATATTCCAAATCCCTTTAGTTTTACTATTTGTGGGTCTGTATCTCAGAGTCGGCCAGTTTCTATATAAAACATTAGACCAGCACTACGAATGGCAGTGCATATTGCGCATGACTTGCAGAGGAAAAAAAGCTGCAGTATGCCCTCTGTTCCTGTGTATTTTCCTTGAGCCTCTCCTAAAGAAGTGGTAGAAGGCCATCTAGGACTTACATGGTTACAAGGGAAGAACAACTTCTGAATGTTGAAAGCTTATTTCTTTGCCCACACTGTAAGGATGTAAGGATAAAACTGCTGACCTTTTCCACATGTTCTGGAGCTGTAAATGTGTATTCAAACTTTGGAACTCCCTGAAATTGCAATTACAAAAGATGGGCTATCAATCATCAACGCTCACCTGGGAATTTATGATATTACATATTCCGCCAAATAATTTATCTAAAAACCAAATAACCATTCTTATTAATATCTTTCTATTAATGAAACTCTACATAGCCACCAACTGGCTTAACCCGTACAAGAACTCCTGGGAGAATTTCAGAATTTTGGTGATTAAACATATACTAGCCCATAAATACATAATAAACAAACAAACCAAAAATCCCAATCACTTTAAACTCTGGGAACAGATTTTTAACATCATACTTACATAAACCACTAATCAAAGATACAATACAACATACACAAGAATCCCAGCAACAGCATGCAGTCATAAACCTAGATATTGTTACTAACCCTGGAGATTGCATTCACAGGAAGTATATGAAGTTAACCAGCTTTATAAATATGAAACTATGAAAGCATCTATGCACATAGTGTAAATATGTTTAATTGTATTGTCTTAGTTATGATTTAGTATAATCTGAATGCAGAAAATATAACACACATCTGTATATGCTAACTTGTATACTGTTGAAAAATAAATAAATATTATTGAAAAGAAGGCTTATTTCTGCCAAGATATTCTTCAGCACCATTTCAAAAGTACATAACGGCACAAGCACACAAACAGATAAAGAGGCACTTACTTTGGTTCGAGAATCCCAAGCTCTTCAAGACATACTTTTAGTGGGACTTTACTGAAAGACCAGGATTCTGAATCCACTAGCTGTGTGATGTGATTCAAGAGCTTCATTTCATAATCAAAGTCAGGAATTCTCCAGTATCCTGTAAGAGATCAAGGGGACAGTCCAGGAAATAAAACAAAAGGTTTACATCACTACTCTTTGTCATTGCCTTATGATCAAGGAGTTTCAGCTTTTAACACATGCAGCCCTGCTGTACGTTACCTTCTACTACAGCGAGATGCAATATCAGACTAAAAGATCTTGTGTACTGCTATGCATATTTGGCCAGTTCAACCATTCTCCTCTTATTGTCTTAAACAGTGGTGGCCAAGACAATCAAATACAAATAAAGCTACCTGACATTTTAAACAGGTACAATAACATTAAACTTTCTTCTGGAAGCTCCAGCCAACTAGTAAGTCTAAAGAGCCATGAATATGTAAGAAGCATTAGGGTGATTTTGATTATTTTTGCAGGTCTTTTTTGTTAAAAAATAATGTCTGAAACTCATAAAATACTAAAATTCAAGTTGCAGCTAAAACATGAATTTTACACCCATTTTTATTACTGTCTGCCTAGATAATCTACTTCCCAGTTTGGTTGAGTACATAATTCTCAGTAATACCTCACTATTCTTTTAATATAGCCACTGAACTAGCCCGCTGAAATTTATTCTTTGAGAGTGCATACTGACTGAAGTAATTAAATCAGTATGGGCTTATTCTATAAGAACTAAAAATGCCTGCTCTTACAGTCTTCCTTTCAGGCTTCTGCAATACACAATGCATTTCCCAGAGTCCATGTGCACAATTATATCTTGATCAAATAAACAAATAATACAAGGTGCTTGTAGAACATGCCACACAATCAAGGTAGTAGGAATGAGTATAAGGGTACACCACCACTATAGTTTGCTTCAAGAAAATTAACATAATCCCTGGGATTGAGAGAGATTCTCGCCACAAGCATTTATTGTCTAACACTGGTATGCCAATTATCATTTATTAGAGAATCTCTGCTTCTAAAACAAGGTAAAGCTGAACTCTGGAGCACCTCTTTAGCAGCTAATCACCCTGTCTCTGAATCAAACACTGCTCTGTCAGACCAGACTACTCCACTCTTCTCCATACTAGCCCATGCATCTCAGTAGCACAGGCACCTCCCAGCACATGCGCATGCACAGACACACACACACACACACACACACACACACACACACACACACCTGCAAATAAGCATCTGCAGACACCTCATACCCTCAGAACCAGGAACTTGCATATCCGCTAGTATGCACACAGACACACATACAGCTTTGATATACTTACCTCCCCCAGTGCAAACACCCACATACACATATCCATGCCCTTTCTCACACACACACACACACACACACACACACACACACACACACACACACACACAGAAAACCCATCTACATAGGTGAAGAGGTGCATGCAGTTTTTCTGCCTCACAAAAAAAAAGGAAGAAGAGAGATTCTCTCATTCATAGGTTCATAGGTGTGTACTAGGCTAATGGCCCTGGAGCCTTTACAAGCCTAGTCCATAGAAGTGCCCT
Organism: Protopterus annectens; assembly: GCF_019279795.1. NCBI lineage: Eukaryota > Metazoa > Chordata > Ceratodontiformes > Protopteridae > Protopterus > Protopterus annectens. The sequence goes on from NC_056732.1 coordinate 1,493,659,353, forward strand.
GGCATCATGCCGCCCAACGTTAGTTCCCAGTGCCTCTATCAAGTAGAGCCACTGAAGTGATGCTCAGGGTGAACGTTCTACTATCCATCCACTCATCAAGATTTCTCTTGAAGAGGGTCAGTGAGGTGCTCTACTTGACATGTATGGGAAGTCTATTCCAGAGCATGGACAGTCTCTGGGTGAGGAACCTGTCCCTCCAGCATATTCTGTTGATTGTGGTAATGAGGCTGAAGTCTCTGGAGTGTGTGGTGTGCAGGGATTGGGATTTCTTTAGATGTAGCATTTCTAACAGAGCTGGGTCAGACATGGCTTTGTAAGTCAAGCAGAGATCACTTTTAAGTAGGCGATATGAGACAGAGAATAGCTCGAGTCTTTTGAGTCTGTCCACATAGGACATGCGTTTAAGGCCTATGATCCTCTTCATGAGGTATTTCTGTGGCCTCTCCAGCTGTTGCAGGTGTCTAGTGAGGTACATGCCAAATCGGGCATTATACTCGATGACTGGTCTAATGAGGGAAGAGTAGAGAGAGACGACGACCTCTTTCTTCCTGGATGCAAAACTCTTGATGATGAGATGTGTCACATAGAAGGACTTTCTGACCACAGTGGCAATGTGGTGGTCGAAGGAAAGGTTGCTGTCAACCTGCATCCCCAGATCTCTTATAACACCTTCAGTGTTCAGTGGGCTCCCATCGATGTGGTAATTAGTGGGAATAGAGTTTTTACCAAAGGGGAACGCATATTTTGGCATTAAGGTTAAGGCCATGGTTTTGACACCAGTCATTGGTCTCAGTGAGGCCTTTCTGTAGGATGTATGCATCACTTGGGGAGTTAAAGTAGCTGAAAGTAATTGCTGAGAAAAGCTAAAACCAAACAGAGCGCGCACATTGAAAGGAAACAAGCTGGAGTTAGCAGGACAAAAAGTAAATCAAGTGGCTTGAATGGCTTAAACATCCAAATACGTTTATGGTCATTTGTAAGCCTTAAACACACTAGCGTTTGTCGTACCACATTAAATTCTTCACATCTGCAGACTGCAGTAAATATGCAAAACATGCAACTGCCACAAGCCGATAGACAGCGTTAAATTAATCATTCGCGCCCTAAACATGCGCAGCAAGTCACGCTTCAACGTATGTTAAAGTATATTGTATTTTCTTTTTTACATAGTAGATGGATCGTTAGTAACTGTCTTCTTTATATGTTGCTGGATTGTTTATTGATGAATCATTCGATATGATGTATGGTTATGTTGGTTTTTTATATTTTACTAAGATGTGTTAACATGTTTATAGCTCAATGTAATCGGTAATATTGTTAAATTTTATATCAAGCTTAGTGTTAAATATGTGGTTTCAAAGAAAACTAAAATAATAATGTTTAGTTTTAGTATTGAGAGAATTATTAGTTTTATTGTTTGTTGGTATGTGTAATTTATACTGAGTTGCCGATTATAATATAAAAATATAAAACTTCTATTATTATTCTTGCTTTTGTTTATTTTTAATTTTTTTTAACCATAATATCAAATATTATAAATATAAGCGACATACATTTGATGAATAAAACTTTTAATTAAATATATTTTATATTATCTATTATAAATGTTATGATAAACATTCATCAAATAAGTAATTATATACAGTAATATTACACAAAGCTACTTTAAACTGGTGGTGATAATAAAAATTTATTTAAAAATATACTATACATTTCACATACTTTACTTTAGGGCCTCGCCCATTCAATGGTCAAAGAAGACACACTGGACACATGTTTAAGTATGCACTTAATGATTTTATGATTTTTGCGTTACTTGTTATATGGTCTGTTTAATATTTTTTGTATATTGTCTGATAAAAATTTAATGTGTTTCAACAGGCCGGTGTATATGTTTTGTTCAGGGTTGTTGTTTATGTGAAACAGTTCCAAGTGCTGGACTTTCGAACGCAATTGTTTGATGGAGAAGATATTGATCGGCACTATTGACGGCAATTTTGCGTGTGCTAATAATTAATATTTGGATACCGATAACTATGAACTACGCTTGTTTCCTTCAATTGCGGTTTGTCAGTTTTAGCTTTTCTCAGTTGTTTCAGTTTTGGCCACTAGTTAATAATAGCTCCCAACTTGCAATCGTCTGCGAACTTTGTCAGCCAGAGTCCCTTTGTGTTGGCCTGGACTTCAGAGAAGTAGGTACCAAACAGGAGGGGACCCACGACTAAACCCTGTGGAACTCCATTCGTGACTGGTCGGCAGTCTAACTTGGAGTCAGCTACTTTCACCTGTGGGTTCCATCTGTGAGCCAGTTTGCAACCCACCTGGTGATATAGGGGTTGATGCCTAGCTTACTGAGTTTTTCTAGGATTCCAGAGTGGGGAATGGTATCAAAGGCCTTGGCCAGATCAAGGTAGGCTGTATGAAAGGATAGTTGTGTACACTTACCATAAATGTAGATGTTCGAGTGTATTCACTGTTGCAGTCTTAACCAATGGGTTATCTGGATCCCGGTAGCCCTCGATCGGCCAGAATACCAAAGTTAAGTAAATATGATGTTGGCTGTCGTCGGTTGTAAAGGACGTCCGATACAAATGGAGGCAGCCGACATCACTTCCTCAGTCTTTCTTGACGTAACAGTCAGACAACCCCAGAAAACAAGGCTTAAACCAAAAGCCACTTGGCAAATAACATAGCCTGTACCTCAGGAAAGAAAAACAGGTGAGGACCAAAAGGGGGAAGGAGGGAGGGAAACCAGGACTGCAACAGTGAATACACTCGAACATCTACATTTATGGTAAGTATACACAACTGTACTATGTTCATCGTGTTTCACTGTTGCAGTCCTAACCACGGGTTGACTATCAAAGCCGAGAGAAAAGGGAGGAGGAGCCAACAGAATCAAGGATTGGAAATAATGCCCTTCAGAACAGCAGTGGCAAACCCTGCCCTTGCTCTAGAAAACAAAGGCAAATTATAATGCTTTGTGAAAGTGTGAACAGAAGACCATGTGGCAGCCTCCAAAATTTCTTTAGTAGGGACACCCCTTAAAAAGGCTGCAGAAGTGGAAGCTGCTCTAGTTGAGTGGGTCCTAACCCCTTGAGGAGGAACTTTGCCATGAAAGGAATAACAAAAAGTAATATAATATGCAATCCATTTAGAAATGGTTTACTTAGGAATAGCCTTGCCCTGGGCAAAACTGACCAATAACTGTGCTGATTTCCGAAGGTCTTTAGTCCTGTCCAGGTAAAACCTAAGCTACCTGTGCACATCAAGAGAATGTAGGATCCTTTCACCTCTATTTCGAAAATTAGGAAAGAATGTAGGAAGGTGTATGGACTGATTAAGAGTCAGGCTAGAAACCACCTTAGGCATAAAGGAGGGGTTGGTTCTCAGAGAGACCCTATCTGCATGGAAAAATAAGAAAAGGCTCCACACAGCCATCAAAGCTTGCAGCTCTGAAACCCTCCTTGCTGAAGTAACAGCCAAGAGGAAGGCAGTCTTCCAAGAGAGAAACTTTAAATCTGCAGAGGCAGCTGGCTCAAAAGGAGGAAGAGTGAGTTTCTCTAGAACAAAATTAAGATCCCAGGCTGATGTAGGTGCCCTTCTAGGAGGTTTTAAGTTACAAGCCCCTCTGAGAAATATTTTCATCAGGGGATGAGAGAAAATGTGTTGTTCAAAAGAACAATGAGCAGAAATGGCTGAAGCATGGATCTTGATAGAGGAAAAATAAAGACCACCCTGAAGCAAATCAGCCAGGTATTCCAGGATCAGAGGAAGGGTAGGCTGAGAAGAAGATTCCCCTCTAGCCTGCATCCAATGAGAGAACCTTTCCCATTTGTCAGCGTAAGACTTCCTAGTGCTAGGCCTCCTGGCCTCCCACAGCACGTCAACCACCTCCTGGGAAAGGGAAGAAGAAAAGGAAGGAGTCATACAATGAGCCATGTTGCCAAATGGAGAGACTGAAGATGAGGATGTAGAATGCTTCCCCCTTCCAGAACCAAAAGATCTGGCTTCAGAGGAAGATGCCAAGGAGGAAATTGGGAGAGACTGCGAAGCAGTGGGTACCAATGCTGCCTGTGCCAGTCTGGAGTTATGAGAATAGTCCTTGGTCACTCGTCCCTGATCTTGAACAATACTCTGGAAAGAAGAGGAAGAGGAGGGAAGGCATAAACTGACAGCAGTATCCAAGGGAAGGACAGAGCATCCACTTTCTAGGCTCTGCTGTGATGCTGTCTGGTGCAAAAAAGAGGTAGAAGATGGTTGTCTGGAGAGGAAAAAAGATCCACTTGAGGAGTGCCCCAACGTTGAATGATGCTGTAAAAAACTGCTCTGTTCAGCTGCCATTCGTGAGGATCCAGGGTCTGTCTGCTTAACTGGTCTGCCAAAACATTGAGCCTCCTGGAAGAAGCTGAGGTAGGAGATGCAGGCCCAGGGATGCTGCTATGGACCAAAGACTCGTGCTCTGTCTGCACAGGAGGCAAGAATGATTCCCTCCCTGCTTGTTGATGTACCACATGACTGTGGTGTTGTCTGTCCTGACAAGCAGGGTTCCTGGAGATGTTTGAAAGCTACTAAGGCCTGCTGGACTGCCATCAACTCCTTTAAATTTATGTGCAGGTGCATCTGCTGGGCATTCCAACTTCCCTGTATGCATCTGCCATCCAGGTGAGCTCCCCAAGCATAGTCCGATGCATCTGTGATAAGAACTTGAGTGGCAAGGGGTGGGCAAAAAGGCATGCCTTTATTCTGTAGACAGGCTGTTGCCCACCATAGAAACTCTGTCTGCAGACATGAAAGCAGAGGAATTATCACATCCAGGTCCTGTGTGTGTTGACACCAAATGTTCTTGAGGTACCATTGCAATTTCCTCATATGCAGTCTTGCATATGGAATCATGAGAATGCAAGAGGCCATGAATCCCAGAGCTTGCAGGTATTTCCTTGCAGAGAGCTGGGACAGGCTTGCCAAGTCCTTGAAGTAAATTGAAAGAGTTGGCTGCTTCTCCTGGGTGAGATATATCATCTGGGTGGCTGTGTTCAGACTCGCTCCCAGGAAGGTTATCTCTTTGGATGGCACCATTTTTGATTTTTCCTCGTTGAGAGTGTAACCCAGGGAACAGAGAAGAGTCTTTACAAATTCCAGATCCTTTAACAGCTGTTCCTGAGAATTTGCTTGAATTAGACAGTCGTCCAAGTATGGATAAATCTGAATTTTCTTCTGCCTGCAAAAAGCAATGACTGGAGCCAGGCACTTTGTGAAAACTCTGGGAGCAGTAGATAAGCCAAAGGGCAGCACAAAGAATTGATAATGTTGCTTGCCCACCCTGAAACAAAGGTATTGCCAGCAACATTCCCTGATAGGATGTGCAGATAAGCTTCTTTGAGATTCAACGTTACCAGCCAGGAATCCTTTTCTAACATTGGCAGCAACTGATGCAGAGTGAGCATTTTGAACTTTGGAATTATCAAGAAAGAGTTCAGGAGAGATAGATCTAGGATAGGACACCAGGTGCCTTCTTTTTTTGGAACTAGGAAAAGCCTGGAATAGAAACCCTGGCCAACCTGCTGAGCAGGAACCGATTTTCTTGCTCCCAGATGTAACAGAGACAAAATTTGCTTTTCTACTTCTGCCCTTTGGTTTGGAGGAGTGTCCAGGAATCCTTTGGGTACTGGAAAGGTGTGGAAAGTAAACTTGTGTCCTAGGGATACAGTTTTGAGAACCCATTTGTCATCCGTGATGATGGCCCAGACATTTGCAAAAAGGGCCAACCTTCCCCCTAAAGGACTCTCCGGGCAGGCAAGAACAGGCAGAAGTTGGACAGAGCTATTGAGAATGTTTAGACTGAGATGCAGGCTTAGAACTTCTCGCCTTGGAAGAGGAAGCCTGCCAACGCTTAGACCTTTGAGGAGTAGCCACCTGTCCCCTAGAAGATTTGTAACCTCTGGTCCTAGAACAGCTCTGTCTACTGGTATCAGGGAATGTCCAACTCTTAGAAGGGTAATTCCTGCTAAAGCGAGGAGGCTGAACTTGCAGAAAGTCTTTAACAGTCTGCACAGACATGGCCTCGTCTTCCATCTTCTTGAGCACTTCCTCTGCTTTGCTGCCAAAAAGACTGTCCTTATGCAAAGGTACATCCAAAAGCTTAGCCTTGACAGGCTCTGGTAGGGGCTGCTACCTGAGCCAAGCGTGCCTTCTAATAACAGAGCCAGTAGCTGTAGCCCTACAGGAGGCTTCTAGAATGTCAAAACCACAATGTAATGAATGTTTATTGACAAGACTGGCAGAATTCAGCAAATCCTGCATATCCTTACTCTCCGCCAACTGAGGCACACTTGCTATCCTAGACTTAATAATTTCCAAGGTGTGCTGCTGGTACTTCAGCATACGAAAAAGACAATTAGTAGACCTAATAGCAAGAGTGGCAGAGGTATAAACCTTTTTACCCCACCTATCAAGGTTCCTAGATTCCCTGTCAGAAGGAACAGGATTATTAGTAACAGTGGCCTTAACTCCTTTAGGGCCTTGAGAAATAACCTCAGGATCAGCCAACGGATTCCTGAACAGAAACAAATGAGAATTAGGGACTCTATAGTAACTGTCAGGTTTCCTGGGAGCAGGAGGAACAGAATTTGGAGTCAAGGAATTTTCCAGAAAAACATCATCAACCACTTCCAACACAGGTGGAATAGCCAAAGGCTTATGCTGAGGCAAATCCAAAAACTCTCTAATCCTTTTCTTAGAAAGGGGATAATCCTGACTTTCCCATTTAAAATGCTCCCCGAGAGTATTTAAAGTATCACCAAAAGAACAATCTTCTGGAAGAGAAGCAGAAGGGATGGACTCATCTGTGTCTGAATCCTCAAAAGGAGAGAAAGCTTGAGAAACTTCCTCTTCATCAACAGAAATGCTAGAAGTAGCAGAACCTGAAAAAGACTAAGCCTCAGGAGAGACATCCCTACCTCTTTTTGAAGGAGGAGGCTGTGAACCCCTAATAAGAGTTAAAAGGTCATCAGCCATTTTAACCATTTGTGAATGAGGGAACGAGAGGAAACTGGGGCCAGTTTCTTCACAGGCTTATGACTGGAAGATTTGCCTGCAAGTCTAAAGGACTCGGGAGGCCTGGCAACTGCCGAAGTTGCAGCCGAAGTCGTCGGTATGAGCTTGCTGTGTGAATGAAGAACGGAGGCCTTGGACCCTGGAGTCAGCTTCGGGGCTCCGGATGCAGCTGAAGAGGCAACAGGCGGCAGGTCAGAAGGCAAACTGGAGGCTGGAGGCCTGGGGACCTCTGAAATGGTCTCAACCGAGGCCTGTGGTTGAAAATCTGCAGGCTGCAAGGGCTGCAAAGGCACCTCACTGGCTACCGCATGACTGACGACCATCCTAACATCATCCGAGGACTTAACCTTCTGAAGCCTGTCACGGTCCTTATCCTTATGTTTTTTGGGTATATCCGAAGCCTGAAGACCAGCAGATGCCATACCAACAGACTTAGGCCAAACTCCAAAATGTTAAGCTAAAAGCTTAGCCCGATGACAAATAGTATGTAGATTAAAGGAGGCACAGAGATCACAATTAGGAACGTCGTGGTCAAGGCCTAAACAAATAATACAATGGGAATGAAAATCTCTATGGGGAATCTGCTTTCCACAGGTAAGACAATTATTAACCTTTTCTGACATTCGTTAAGGCAAGAAAAGAGGATCCCCAACGGGGTACTTAGCTGTAGCTGACTTCAACTCTGTAGTAGGAAACAAAAAAGGTAAACTGCCAACTGGCACTCATGCAAGAAATGCTTCGGGCACCGTGGCAAGGAAGACAGAGGAAGTGACGCTGGCTGTCTCCTTTTGTATTGGACGTCCTGGCGTCCTTTACAACCGACAACAGCCAACGTCATATTTACTTACCTTTGGTATTCTGGCCGATCGAGGGCTACTGGGAGCCCGATAACCCATTGGTTAGGACTGCAACAGTGAAATACGATGAACATCCACCTTGCCTTCATCCACAGCTCTGGTGACTGACTCAAAGAAGTAGACCAAGTTGAGCAGGCATGATCTACCCTTCACAAAACCAAACTGTGTGAGATCCAGAGTTTGGAGATTCCCTATATCCTTGTTTATTAGGTCCATGATGATGTGTTCCATAGCACTGCATATCAGACTTGTCAGGTTAATGGGGCAATAGTTCCCAGGGTCTGTAGCCTCTCCTTTGTGGAGAGGGAGGACTGCAGCAGGGACAAAGCCTGAGGTGAGGCTGTAATTGAACAGGGCACACAGGTGAGGTGCCAGTTCACTCTGTAGTTCATGTAGAGCACAGCCAGGGATATTGTCAGGTCCCATAGAAGCTGTATTCCTGGCCTTGGACAGTGCTGTTTTAACCTGTGCAGCAGTAATACTGGGTGCCTGCCAATCTACTGGTACTGTGATTGGTCCTTGGGGGGGGGGTAAAGTTGGCACTGAACCTGTCGGCCAGTATACTGGCAATACCTGTTGGCTCGGTATAGGAGGTACCACTGTGCAGTAGCTCAGAGCAAATCTGGGTATTGCCATGGAGATTCTTTAAATAACTATAGAAGGTCTTGTGGTTGTCTTTACTAGCTGCTGTAATTCTGTTTTCATAGCTAGCCTTAGAAGATTTGATGAGGGATCTCAACTTTTTGTTGAGGCTGATAAGGGAGTTTTTCCAGTCTTGGGACTTCACCTTATCCCACATCAGTATCCTCCTTCTGTTGTACAATTTGTCTATGGCATGGGACCACCGGAGTGGCTTCCTTTTTTTGGGGGAGAGTGTCTTGGTTCTATTGGGTATGGCGAGATCCATGCATTTGTGTACGTCTTCATTCGGTGCACTGGTGTATGATTCGGCGGTCATGCAACTATTCTGCATTTGCATGGGTGCCGTGAAGTAAGCCACCTCTGCTTTTAGGAGATCAAAGTTAGCTTTGGAGAAGTTTTTCATGGTGGTTACCTTTGCGGGGGGTGGGAGGGATGTGGATTTCCAAGGTGATTAGTTTGTGGTCAGATCTAACCAGGGAGGAGTTGACTATTGGTGTAGAGCAAAGGTCGCCCATGTTAGCAGTGACCAGGTCAAGGATGTTGCTACCTCTAGTGGGGGTAAGAACGAGTTGGTCCAGGGCATTGGAATCAATGAATTCCAGGAATCGCTGGGCAAGTGTATTGGTACATGAATAGTTTTCCCAGTTAATGGAGGGAAGTTGCCCAGTATGAGAGTGTTAGATTGGACCCTAATATTCTCCAGGGTACACATACATCAAGTGAAATGCAATCTCTTAAGTGACAGCCTTATTAAAAAGTGATCTAGCTCACGGGTGCCCTGGAAACATAGCTCATCTATGTACTTGAAATAAAAACATGTTTGTGAAAAAAATATATTAAACATAATTTTTTTCAAATAATGTCATAAAAAAAGTTGGCATATGCAGAATCAAAGGGGTATCCATTTCAGTTTCCTCAGTGATCAGAGCTCTATCCTGGTATATAAAAAAAAAAATAATGAATTTATATATCTTTGCCGATTATGAAAACAAAAAAAATCAATAATATAGTACTTGCAGAGGCCATCATTTAAAAAAACAAATACAAAACATCTACACCATGTACATGCAGAATGTTTGCATATAAACTGGCAAACAATCAATCAGAATCTGGCAAATTCCATCTTGCCAAACAATATCTACAAATGTCAGTGGTGTTAACAGGTAGTACACTTGCCGTTGATGCTGGAAGACAGAAGGGTTATGTGTTCTAGTCCCACTCCAAGTCACTACATTGCTGACAGTGCAGTACAGCATTGGGAAAGGAGGGAGTGCCATGATCCTAGGTGTGTCATCATTTGGATGAGATGTTAAACTGAGGTCCCATCTGCTTGAGTTGGTGGTAGCTCAGGTGTAAAAGATCCCATGGCACCTACTAAAAGAGTAGGGAAAGTTTTCTGATACCCTGGCCAAATTTTACCCAGTAGCAGAAATACCACTTTGAGTCTCCCCTTAAAACAGGTTACTAGCCCACTGGCACTATATGGCAAGCAGTAGTGATGCAAGATTTACCTTGCTGCATTCCCTGGTGCTGACAGTAAGCCCGTATTAATATATCATACATCTGTTTGGTCCATCCCTTGGTAGAGAATTTGAGGATCAAAATGAAATCTGTTAACCCAGTAAGCAATCACCAGCAGTCGCTTAATTTTGGTTTTTATGTCAGAGAAATATATACCAAAGAGGAGGGATCCCAGGACAGAGCCTGGTGGTACACCACTGGTGATATTTTTCTGTCTAGAGCAAATACCCCGACCATAATGGTATGAGTTTTGTCAAACATTCAATTATCTACCCAGGAAACTATGTATGGGTTAGTGTTCAGTAGGGAGATTTTTCATTAATGCCATGATGAGGAATAGCTTCAAAGACCTTAGAATGGTCCAAATAAGCAGAGTGGATTGTATGCCCCTTATCCATGGGGTCAATAATCCTTTCAAAGGACTCAACCTGCTAGGTTGAGCAGGCATGATCTACCTTTTCCAACATCAAACTGGTATATATCCATGGATATAAAATCATCTATTAAAAAAATGAAATGATGAGACGATACCAGGCTCTCACCATAAAACAAAATGTTAACGACACATAAGCGCTTTCACAGCTCTTGCTGCTTCTACAAATGTCAATACAAAGTAGAACAAAATACAACAATTTATATATAGCTTACTCTCAGTCACATGTACAAATCAATTAATCAATTAAAAACTCTCTCAAACTTTAACGTAACAACCAGTCTAACACTTGTCATTAAGCCCTGAGCCATGGTCAGCTGTTAGTCTAGTGCTCTCCAAACACTCTGTGGAATTCCTGATATTGCCTTGCTTCCTGTTAATTTCAACCCTACCAATGACCTGAAACTTAAAACTGTGTGGATTAGAGGTATCCCTCACATGTTTAGACAAAGCACTACATTCTGTCCATTACTATGGCGTAAATGCTCTGCTATACGTTTCCTTAGCATTCTATCAGTTTTTCCTATATAAAAGTTTGTGCAGGCCGTGCAACATGCTAAATAAACTACATGAGAGGAGCTGCAAGTGGCATGTACGTTAAAAACATATTGTCAACCCTGATCAGGATGTTCAAACACAACTGAGCTATCAATATAGCTACAATATTTACAAGAATGACATGGTCTAGTACCTGCTCATTTAGCTCTATCAATGCCTTTACAACATTTCCCATCTATAAATTGTTTAGGGTAACATAGCATTTGCTTCAAGGACTTAGTCAACAAAACACCTATAAAACAAAATATGCTTATCATATAAATCCACCAACACATATCTCAGTTCCCAAATTGACATAACAAGATTGGCGTAGCTGTTGGCACAAGATGTGCCAATCGCTGCGCCATCTCTCTGTAAATAATTTCCATTAAAGAAAAAAACACTTATGCAAAACCATCTCAAGTAAATTACAGAATTCCACTTCACTATCACTAAAATGTGTTGATCTATCAAAAATTGCTTAACCCACTCGACACCTAAAACATTCGGTATAACGGTAAATAGTGAACTGACATCTAAGGTCACTAAATACCATTCTTCCACACTGAAAAAAAGATTGAGTAAAGTCATAAAGATTCACTAAAAACTGCCTAGAATCACTCAAGATGTGACGTTTAGTGTCTAAAGTAGGTCTAAAATGCTTCTGTAGAAAAACAGACATTATTCTGTACGACACTTCCATCTTGAGATTATAGGTCTCAGCAGTGGATCAGTATGATCTTTGTGTAACTTGGAAAGACCCTGGATGAAAGGTATCAAGGGATTATTTACATAAAAATAATCAAAGTTTTATCAATCCAATTCATTGACAGCAAAGAGCCCAATTTATTTTTCATTCTATTAATTTTGTTATTAACTTCAAAAAGCGTTATTTGTTTATAAAAAGAGGTGTCAGCTAATATATCAATACATCCATACAGAATCTAAAACTACTATTGAGCCCCCTTTGTCAGCCAGGAGTATAAAAAGAAGCTATGTACTCACCATGTTTGTTGTCCATCTCGCCATTCATTCTTACTTGGATGGGTTCGGGCACTCGGCCGAATACACCAGCTGGAAGTCTCAAACTTGGCTCATGGCAAGGTAGGTATCCCATGATGCAATGGTGCAATTCCCCAGATTTTGTTTGTTTCTAACAGTAATAAGGACTAATATAATGGTATGACACCAGGTCAAGAAAAAAAAACAAAGAGTCAAAGGAGCTCATGTATAAGAGGAGAAGGCCTCCACCAGGTCCTCTAGGAGTCCTTGGATGGGGAAAGGTGGGGGGTCTAAGAATGAATGGCGAGATGGACATCAAACATGGAATGTTATGTTGAGTACATTACTTCTTTATGTTATGTTGTCTTATCTCGCCTTCATTCTTATTTGGATGGGACAGCATCCCTAGCATCTTTTTCCAGGGTGGCGCACAGGAGTACACCTTTGAGCACAGTGGAACCAAAGGAGGCCTTGTCCCTGGAGGCTAAATCAACTTTGTAATGAGTGATAAACATGTGAGGATTAGCCTGCGTAGTGGCAGCACAAATACTGTCAATAGACATTCTGGCCTGGAAAGCAGAGGACTTTGCTAATGCTCTAGTTGAGTGACCTCTAATTCTGAATGGTGAATTTCTATTATTGGAGGTGTATATAAAGGCGATACAACTTGAAAGCCAATTTGAAAGGGTGACTTTAGACTGGTATACCCTTTTTTGCCTCAGAGAAAGAGATGAATAATTGTTCAGATTTCCTGAAATCTTTAGTTCTATGCAAATAGAATCTGAGCTGTCTACGCACATCCAATTGGTGGAGTTTACAGTCTGCCTTGTTGCTATGATTGAGAAAAAACACCGGAAGCTCAATAGATTGATTTATATTGGATTGAGAGCAAACCTTAGGAGCAAACCTTAAGTATAAAGGATGGATTAGTTCGTAGTGATAACCTATCCTTATGGACAATCAGATATGGTGGTCTGATTGATGGTGCTTGCGACTCAGACTCTTCTAGCAGATGTTACAGCTACTAGACGGATGGTCTTCCAGGAAAGAAATTTGAGGTCACAAGATGAAGAGGGCTCGAACGGTGGCAATGTTAGTTGAAACAGGACAAAATTTAAATCCCAAGAAGTAAGTGGTTCTTTAAAAGGAGATCTCAATAAGGAAGTGCCTTTTAAAAATGCTTTACACAACCTGTGTGAAATTAGGTTAGGAGTATGCTTACCAGTGTGAAAGTTTGAGATTGCAGCCAGCTGAACTCTAATAGCTGCTGCAGCCGAGCCTTGCTGGAAGAGTTCTGCAAGAAATTCTAAAATAGATTGAGCTGGAGCAGAAAATGGGTCAAGGTTTCTGGTTTATGCCTGGTGGGAGAACCTCTTCCATTTGCTAGTATATAGTTTTCTAGTAGAATCTTTATGAGAGGATATCAGTATGCGTTTAACTGCTGGAGTGAAGTTTTGAAGCCTGACTAAGTTGGGAAGTGGAGCAGCCATGCTGTCAAGTTGAGGGTGTGGACAGAAGGATGAAGTATTCCTGACATATGTGTCAGAAGGTCTGGAACTGGGTCCAGAACTCACAGCTTCTCCTGCACATGAGATAAGAGGAAGGGGAACCATATCTGATGAGGCTAATATGGGGCAATTAGAATTAGCCTGCTTCCCAACGATCTTGCTTTCTGAATGACTGAGTATGAGGGGAAACGGGAGAAAAGGCATAAAGAAGTCCCGAGTGCCAATCATGAAGAAGTGCGTCTCTCGGTGTCTCCCCCAGAGGGGGGATTAGGGCAAAGTAGTTGCTGCATTTGGTATTTATGGGAGTAGCAAAGAGGTCGCAGCAAGGCTTGACCCTTCTTCTTCTTTTTTTGACTGCTCCTGTTAGGGGTCGCTACAGTAGATCAACTGTTTTCATTTCTTCCTGTCCTCTGCATCTTGCTCTGTCACACCAACCACCTGCATGTCCTCTCTCACCACATCCATAAACCTTATCTTAGGCCTTCCTCTTTTCCTGTTACCTGGCAGTTTCATCCTTAGCATCTTTTTCCCCAATATATTCTGCATCCCTCCTCAGCACATGTCCAAACCAACATAATCTTGCCTCTCTGGCTTTGTCTCTAAACCTTCCAACCTGGGCTGACCCTCTAAAATACTTATTCCTAATCCTGTCCATCCTCGTCACACCCAGTACAAATCTTAACATCTTCAACTCTGCCACGGCAAGCTCTGACTCTTGCCCTTTTGTCAATGCCACTGTCTCCAACCCATATAACACAGCTGGTCTCACTACCCTCGTGTAGACCTTCCCTTTCACTCTTACTGGTACCAGTCTGTCACAAATCACTACTGACACTCTTCTCCACGCACTCCATCCTGCATGTACTCTCTTCTTCACCTCTCTTCCACGCTCACCATTAATCTGAACTGTTAATCCCAAGTATTTAAACTCATCCACCTTCGCCACCTCTACTCCCTGCATCTTCACCATTCTTCTATCCTCCCTCTCATTAACACACATATATTCTGTCTTAGTCCTGCTGACCTTCATTCCTCTTCTCTCTACAGCATATCTCCACCTCTCCAGGGTCTCCTCCACCTGTTCCCTACTCTCACTACAGATCACAATGTTATCTGCAAACATCATAGCCCACGGGGACTCCTGTATGATCTTGTCTGTCAACCTGTCCATCACCATTGCAAATAAGAAAGGGCTCAGAGCTGATTCTTGATGTAATCCCACCTCCACCTTAAACGCATCTGCCACACCCACCACAAACCTCACCGCTGTCACACTACCCTCGTACATATCCTGTACACTCTTACATACCTCTCTGACATTCCCGACTTCCTCATACAATACCACAACTTCTCTCTAGGCACCCTGTCATATGCTTTCTCTAACTCCACAAAGACACAATGCAACACCTTCTGACCTTCTCTGTACTTCTCCATCAACACTCTCAGAGCAAACATTGCATCTGTAGTGCTCTTTCCCATTTCAGGAAAATCTGTTCAGTTATGCTCTTGTTTAGAGACCACTCGTGAGGCATCAATATTGCCCTGCTTAACTTGCCCACTATCACTTTGTATTTCCCTGGGATGTGCATTGCTACTAGAAAGCGTTGGGAAGAGATTGCCCATTGCCAAACTCTCAGAACTTCTCGACAAAGGGGATATGTCCTGGCTCTGCCTTGTTTGTTTATATACCATACCGCCGACATATTATCTGATTGTATTGTAGTTGTCCCTAGTGGAAGACAGTCTTGGAGTGCCTGCAACGCTAGAAGCACTGCTCTCATCTCTAGAACACTGATATGCAAATAGGCCTCATGTTCCTGCCTGGTGCCTTGGACTGACCTTCCCAGACAATGCCCCCCCACCCTATCTGGGAATCGTCTGTGGTTACTGTAGCAACAGGTAGCTGTGGTATAAAGGGACTTTCAATAGTCACGTGACTGGACTGAATCCACCACTATAAGTCTCTCTTGCATGATTCTGTTATTCTGATAAGATGGGACATGGGAAGTTCTTGAAATGACCACTGAGAAAACAGGAGCCATTGAAGGATTCTCATATGCATCCTGGCCAGAGGAACTAGAGTTATGGTTGAAGCCATGGTTCCTAGAACTTTTAGGACTACTTTTGCCTTGACTTTGTCCTTGGAAAGAAGGTGGAGTATTTGCTGTCTGAGGGCAGAAATTCTGTTGGGCAGAAGACGTGCCATCATAGAAATGGTGTCTAGGTTTGTTCCTACGAAAGTAATATGTTAACAAGGCAGATTTTTGCAAATTGACTGTTATGCCTAACTGAGCACATTTCCAGTGTGGCATCCCTGGCTTGTTGCAGTAGATGCTTGGTGGTGGCAGTTAGGAGCCAGTCATCCAGATATGGAAACACTTGGAATCCCAGACGTCTCAAGTAAGCTGTTACTACTGCCATGCACTTGGTGAACACACGGGGGGCTGTAGTGAGACCAAAGGCAGAGCTTGGAACTGATAATGACTGGCTCCCAGCCGGAAGCTTAAATGACTCCTTGATGCTCTGTCCATTTTTTATGTGGTAGTACGCATCTTGGAGGTCTACTGAGCACATCCAATCGTCTCTTCCTAAAAAGGGAAGAACTGACTGCAGTGTCACCATTCGGAACTTGGACATTCTGACGGATTAGTTTAGCTTGCTGAGATCCAGTATAGGTCTCCAGTGCCCTGTTCTTTTTAGTACTAAAAAGAATCTTGAGTAAGTTCCGAATCCTATTTGGTCTGAGGGGACTTCTTGGATGACTCTTTTGTCTAGCAACTTTTGTATTTCTGTAGTTGCTTGCTCCCTGACTGGGTAAAACACCTGGGATTGTTCTGATATGTGGGAGAGGATGAGAAATGGGAATGGAATAGCCTCTGGATATTATGCCTTGCACCCATTATCTTTTGTGATATTTTGCCATGCTTCTGGGTACAAAGATAAACGTCCCCTGACTGCCTCCAGAGTAGAGCAGGCGGGTCTCCTTTCAGGAGTGCTGGTAGGGACGTCCACGAAAGGAATCATGGTTGCCCTGGTTTTGCAGACCCCCTCTGCCTCTAGGACGACGTCTACCCTTGCTGCCTCCCCCTCTTCCCACGGGGAAGGGGTCACCTCGTACATCTTGGAAAGCTCCCTGGGATCTTTTGAACCATATTTTCCCACTCTTCTGACCTTTGGGATAAGGTCTTAAAGGTATGGAAAAGCATACTCCAACGGCAGGGAGAGTTTTCCCTTCCTGCTTGCATCCGGTGAGTGTGTCTTTAACTTTAGGTCCAAAAAGTGAGGAACCATCAAAAGGGACATTGGTAAAGGTAGACTTGAAAGGTTCCGCAAAATTACAAAAGCGCATCCAGGAGTGTCTCCTTAGGGAAACTCCTGAAGCAGCTGCCCTACTCACTCCATCCGCAGCATATGATATCAGTCTCATGGAGGAGCTGACGATGGAATTTAAGGTAGCTAACTGGGAGTTGACCTTTTCTGGCATCCCGGCAGTCAAACAACCTTGTAAAGTATTCCCTAACTCCTTCAGGAGATCTCTTTGTAGCCTTGTAAAATGTGTAAGGTAGTTCAGCAATCTCAGTGTAAAAGTCGCTGACGAAAATACATGCTTCCCATATCTGTCCATCATACGAGAATCTTTGGTCGGAGGATGGACAGATGAGGACGTCTCAGATAGTTCCTTCTTAGTAGCTGCTACCACCACCATAACATCGACAGGCACACCTTTAGTAAGGAATTATTTTCCCATGGGGGCTGATAAAAACTTGTTTGGCCTCTGAGGGATTGGTTCCTTAGTGTCAGGTGACTCACACACCTTTCGACTGACTAACCCCATTAGCTCATCAAAAGGCAGAGACACCCAGGAGGCTAAAGGTTGAGATTCAAAAGCCTTCAGGTACACAGACTCCTCATTAGAAGGGGGGATGGTGTTCCAGCCGCCTCTCTGTTTTAGGATCTTAAGGATATCTGCAAAGGAGATATCTTCATAGGACGACCATGGGGACCCTTCTGACTCCTCGAGGTCAGTGTCTGAGGTGACAGACTCATCAGGGGAGTCTAAATACTTCCACTTGCATGTTCTCTTCTGAGGGGCTCTTCAGAGGGATATTATGGGGAGGTCTCGGAAGAGTGGGGATCACCCAATGGGGGTTCATAGGTAGGTACTAGGCTATCGGTCATACAATACAAGCCACCCAAGAAAATTATTTTCCTATGGCCCTGTCGAGCAGAGCCACAGAGGTGATCCCCGGGGTGAATTTCCCATTTCCCATCAAATCAAGATTTTTCTTGAAGAGTGTTAATGAGAAGCTTTGTATGATATAGATAGATACTTTGTTCCAGAGTATGGGAAGTCTCTGGGACAGGAATCTATCCCTCCAGCATGTTCTGTTTATTGTGGTGACAAGGTTTAGGTCCCTAGAGTGTGTAGCTCGGTGGGATTAGGACTTCTTTAAATGGAGCATGTCCAACAGCTCTGGGTTTGACACAGCTTTGTATGTTAGGCAGAGATTGTCTCTGAGTAGGCGATATGCGATGGAGTAAAGTGGGAGTTTTTTTTAGACGGTCTGCGTAGGGCATCTGTTTGAGGCCAGTAATCCTCTTTGTGAGGTTCCTGAGGCTTTGAGTCTCTGCTGTCCCATGGATGGGGTGGTGCAGAGACAGTAGGCGGTGCTTTGGGGGGACGAATGCCAGTAGCCTTGTGTAGAGCTGTAGAGGGGGACAGGACACTACGCATCAGTTCAAAAGCAGAACCCACTGGTTCCGAGGATACCAAGGACACCCCCAGCCCCAAAGAGACTGGCTCTGAAGCTGATGTAAACGCCGAGCTCACCTAAGCTGACGCACCGAGAGGTAGACTCGGAACCAAAGAAACTCTGGTCTGAGCATCCCCCTTGGGGCCGACCAGAGAACTTTGGCTCCCAGACACCCCGGATGGCACTGAGAGT